>NC_031954.1:7327956-7391430 GCF_000303195.2 Fusarium pseudograminearum CS3096 | reverse complement strand
ATAGGAACAGCCCGATGCGGGGGTCGAACCCGCAACCTTGAGATCGCGTACTCGTAAGAGTCTCACGCTCTACCGATTGAGCTAACCGGGCGTGGCTCTTTAATTGATGAAAGAATGGGTTGGAATTGCGAGTCATATTCATTAGCAAAAAAAAGTGTCGTTCCTTGGAGAAGTTTTTTTTTGCTGGAGAATGGAGAAGGGTCTTGGTGGGTGGGCGGAGAGTTTAAATTAGTGAGGTGGAGGGTCAGGGACAGCCTGGCTTTTTGGTAGTGGGGATGGGGACTTGACATGCGAGGATGATTACCCTGTACTCTGGATATTCTGGCTGAAGAACAGAGAGAGGGTATCATTACGTATTTATTTGATGCTGCTTGTTGATGGACTGTTGAATAAATACTTGATATTGAGTATTCTGATTCGGAACTGTTGCGTAATTGTAGGCGTGCCTATTACGGTGTATTTCCATTCCTCAATTAGTCGAAGAACCAACAACGATTCACAGAACCAACATGCTATTGCAACTTCATGGACCACATGTAGCGAGTGTCACGTGCGTATTCTTAATCTCTGTTAATTGTGGACGTATCTGAACAATTCAAGATAGGCTGAATCCATCTTCGTAATCGTATCTTACAAGTCGGTAGCCATGCCGGCCTCATGCTTACTCTCGGTACCCGATACGTCCAAACCCTTGCCATAGCATGTGCTATCACCGTCTCTCCCAGGCACATCTACGGACGAGTACCTTAGACACTGGGTAGCAAAAGTTGGCACCCTAAGTCTTAGGGTACAGAAATAAATAGCCTAAAGAGTATAGTTTAAGCGGCATAAGATGACCTAATAATTTCATCCCTTATGCTCTTGGCGAACAATTTTCCTGATACCCTGAGGCTCAGACATATCAACCACTCCTTCACAGCAAGCACTTACCTATATGCTACGGCCTATCATGACGACAACTTACAAAACCATCAGCACTAACAGACCCAAACAATCCGATACAAGCAGGGATCTGTTGGGGGCAAAGCATGGTCCATCCTTTTAGCGATCGAAGGATCACGCTAAAGCGCTTGTGGATGAAACGGTATGCATTAAATACAACTCCTCTCCCCACTGTCTTCGACGTAAGCAAGACTGGCTTCCTGTCAATTGGATCTTCACAAAATGTCTGCCTCTGTCATGGACCTAGGGCCTGAGCTGCTGGCTCGTCTGCCCGCTCTGACAAGTCCTCTAGGCATCGCCTCTGTCGCTGCTATTTTGCTCATCTCCCTGTTTATCACCGAGAAGCTCCTCAGTGTGCCTTATCCCCCGAGTATTCCGCTGATAAGAGAACCTGAAGGCGCTCGTCGCTTCAGTTTGCGCACGAGATGGCAGTACCTGACTAATTGCCAACCCATGTACTATGAAGCGTACCATAAAGTACATGTTCCTCTACTTGTCAATGGAAAAATAATACTAACACATGACAGTACCTCAAACAAGGCAAACCAGTCGTTGTTCCTGGCTTCGGCATCAGAATAGAAGTCCTACTTCCTCAGAACCAGATGAGATGGACCATAAACCAGCCCGACGAGGTTCTTGACCAGGGCCTAGCTTTTGCTGAGATTGACCAAGTCTCTTGGGCCCTCGGTCACAATAGATTCGTCGTGGATGCCTGGCAGGGAATGATTGTCAAGACTGAGATGAACCGTACAATCGAGGTTGTCGCCAACGCCATGAAGGAGGAGCTGCGTGAGGTCTTTGATGAGCAATTCGGCACAGACACGGAGAACTGGAAGAAGATTGATCTTACCCCAACCATCAAGATGATCATCGCTCAAGCTGCCAGTCGCTTTACCGTCGGACTGCCACTCTGTATGTGACCCCCGTTAATTGACCCAGCAAATCGCTGACAATGTAGGCCGAAATAAGGAGTACCTCCAGAATGCTCTCGACACAAATGAGCTCTTCATCTTGAATGCCGGTCTAACGGGAGGCATGCCGCAAGTCTTCAAACCCTTCACAGGCACAATCTTTGGCTGGTTAGTCGGCAGCAAAGTGTCGCAGTTCAAGAAATGGATTGTCCCTCTCTTGAAGCAGCGCGTCGACAAGATCAAGAACCACCCCGAAGAACCAGAGCCACAGGACCTGCTCCAAATGATGATCAAGTATGCCCTCCGCGAAAGACAAGACGAGGCCGAGAACTGGGACAGCATGGCACGACGTGTCGTGGCCCAGAACTTTGGCGCTATTCACAACACCCAGATTCACGTCGTTCATCTGCTCCTCAATGTCATCGGCTCCGATGCCGAGTACAACACCATTTCTGTCCTGCGAGACGAGATGGATCGTCTTCTTGGCTCCGACGACGCGGACGGTTGGACAAAGGCCGCTATCCAATCCATGACCCGCGCCGACAGCGTTTCCAGGGAGTCAATCCGTCTCGGCACTTTTGGTACACGCGCCGTCTTCCGCAAAGTAATGACCGACGACTTCAAGACGCAGGACGGCCATCACCTCCCCAAAGGAACTCTGCTCTCCTTTAATAGCTTCCAGGCGCAAACTGATGATGAACTCTACGAGGACGGTCTCAAGTACGATCCCTTCCGCTTCTCCCGCATACGCGAAGAAGCTGCCAGTCGCGGTGACAAGGCGCCCCCCGCAACCTTTGTCACTACATCTCCAGAGTTTTTGACCTTTGGACATGGAAAACATGCGTGTCCTGGACGCTTCCTGATCGACTTTGAGATGAAGATGATTCTGGCTTACATTGTGAAGAACTATGACATTAAGTTTCCGGATGAGTATGAAGGCAAGCGGCCTCCTAGTATCTGGATTGCGGAGGCGAATAACCCACCAAGTGGTACCCATATTATGGTCAAACGAAGATCGCAGAAGTAGATAGAAAAAGTAGACAATCATAAATGAAACAGACTTTTATCTGTGAGAGTTGTGTACCCTTCGAATTTTAGGACATAAAATTATTAAATAGCAAACCTAAGGAATCTAATCTAAACATCATAAACTAGCCTATTGGTTTCGTCTCTTATGTTACATCTTCTGATACTTTGAGGTGGTGCATCTTGTCAGCACAGGAAATCTTAAAAGCAAAATAAGACATTATTGAACTAACGAGTAGGCTGGTACATAGACCAGGTTTTTCCCACGTAGACTTTATGACAAGATGCACTTATGACTCACTGTTATCGTTCATGACAGTGACATGCACCAACACATAGTCTAGGCTCAAAGTCGCCTATGCTCAACAAGATCAAATCCTCACGGCATCAGAAAAATTGACCGCTGGCATCATGAGAGACAAAATTAAAAAGGTAGCTTATGCTACTTAGATTAGGCTTCTTAGACTAATTATTTATATCCCCAAAGGCTTAGGAGACCGGAGCCTAAAAACACCAGTATCATCCTAAGGTCGCTCGGCTCTGACACGAGTGAGGCACCGGAAACACAATTCAACATTGCACCTCTCGCAACGAAGAAGGAATATTTGAAGTGTCTGATGACATTCATTGCAGTCACGGGGACCGTCAATTCGCTCGCATCTCTGGTGGTGACAGCGTGCCGCACGTAATTCTCGTCTTACTCGCTCCCTTGCATCCACAACACGCTGCCCAGCGGCATCGACGAGTCTGTTTTCTTCCCATTGGGGGCATGTGCAGGTTTTCCAACGGGTTCCACAGAGGTAGCAAAATTGATGACCGCAAGGGCAAGCTGGGCGGTGTTAGTTAAAGACGAGTCTGAGGGCTGCTGATGTACTCACTGATGTGGAAGCAACCTATTTTGAGGTCAATAAGGTGCTTGCACTCCTCGCATCGTTGCCACCCCTCTGCCTCTCCTAGACGTAGAACCTCTTGTGAGGCACTGTCCTCAGGACAGATTCCCTCATGTAGGGGTTGTTTGCAGGGGACACAAGTCTGCTTTTCGCACTCGGGACAGCGCCCGATCCCGCCTTCGATGGACTGAGGTGGAATGAAGGTCGCACACGCAGCATCGCTGCAGTAAGTTGGATTTTTAGTCGAGAATTCCACCTCCTTCTTTTGGAAGTTGTCAACCATTTCCTGCGTGATAAAGTCACCTACTTCGACGGGAAGAGGTTCACAGCACCTGGGTGGAAAGCGAGACTTGTTCCTGAAAGAACTTTCAAAGCACAGGGCAAGACAACTTTGACACCAGTGGTGAGAGCAAGGTGCCTCAAAGGTCTCGGTGGCGGGTAAGTCATCTTGACAGGAGACGCACTGTTTCATTTCCGAGGCAAGTGCAATGTCGGTTGGTTGGGCTGGAGCAGCGGAATCTTCCACAGCGGTCAAGACATTCTGTGCAGTATCCCGTTCCTGTTCCTGAACTGGCACTTCACCCGGATCATCTGGTTCCTGTTGTTCCTGTGCTGACTCGTCTGTAGTCAACCAGGCACAGTCTTGAACAGTGTTGGTTCCTTGAGCATCATTCTCAAGGTCTGGGGTTTGCCAATCATTGACAATTTGATTGTCACCAGAAGTGTCGTCGCTAGTGTCATGGTCAACGACAGTGTCTTCTTGTATGTCGTCTGTATGGGCAGCGAGCTGGATCTGTTGGGCTTCTTGATCATTCTGGGTACCATCGGTAGTCCGTTCTTCTCCACTGTCAGTTTCTTCAGCGTTGCTGGTAGTGATGACATTGAAGTGCCGTAGTGTTTCAAACGTTTCTTCATCGATTGCAGACTGGCATGGCTCAATAGTCGCTTCGGGGTCGGTTTCTAGAGTTTCCGCCATCATACGATCACGCGCAATCTGGTCTTCTAGTCGAAGTTCCTCGATAAGAGCTGCATCGGCCTCGACAGCCCGCGCAACACTCATCGCGAAGATCGTTGATTCGTCCATCTTGTTGTCGCGTTGGGGGATGAGGTGGTCACGATCAACAGGAGCTGGATGGAAGATGAGGGCACAAGTCGAAAATTGCCTGGGCGGAGTGGTAGATGATACATTGCAGTTTAAGAGGGCAGAGGCGAGGCCAGGCGCAACTTACCTGTGGGCAGCTTTTTGACGGCTGGTTGACGGCTGGTTGGCACTGCAAAGCAATGGCGGAGGTCGCACTCTGTGATTTAGTCACTGCCTGGTGCTTTTTGAGATTCAAGTTGGGCCATTAGGGTACTAAGTTTATGACATTTAGGCGATGCTCCTAGTTTATTTATATGTAGGTATCAAGGTAGTGGCAATAATAGATAAGGGCTTCAGAATGGGATGGAACGATATCATGCTCCAAGTCCATAAACACCACCTTACCAGATGTTCAACTCCAACGTCAGCATCGAAACCCATTAACCTGCCATTCACTTCAAATAAAGCAACCAGTGGAAGGTTTCCAAGTATAAATTTATAGGCGTTTCCAAATATAGCGCTTCTAATCTGCAAAGATATCTGCATTACAAACATAACCATCCTCTCAACTCTATCCCAACTCCAACGCTGATACGTCCATCAAGCTGATGAATAGTTAGACACCACATCGTTTTGAGCTTGATCCCTCAACCTGCGTAGCGTCCATCGAACTGGCATGAAAAGTAACCTCAAGGCGCAATGTCCCGAAACAATGAGCAAGTCGATGCAAAGGCAAGTGCACGATTCCTCCTCGTGACAAATATGCTCCGCGTAGTCCGCTCCACACTGAAAGCAGAAGTCATGTCCGCACGGACACACTGTGAGTGCAAAGTGTCAGTCTACCTGCTTCCAGAGGAAAGGATAGATATACTTACTGATGTGTTTGCAGCCCGATGTTCTATTAATCAGCTGCCCACATCTGGGACAGGGCTTCCATCCCTTTTTCTTCGCCAAGGCCAACAGTTTGTTCTTTGACTTGTCCACGACACAGCGACCCATGTGTGCCGGATTCTTGCATCTCGTACAAGTTCTCTGCGTGCATGACGGACAGTGGCCTATGTCCAACCTGGTAGACTTGGGTGGGATAAATGTCTGGCATTCGATGTTGCTGCAGTAGGTACGATCCAATGTCTCGTATATGACCTGCTTCTCCTCGAATCTCATTCCAGTCTCTGCGCTGATATGGGGATATACAAAGTTCCTTGTGAGTGGGATTTCACAGCAACGCGGTGGAAAGACAGAACTGCCGTCGAGCGATCTTTCGATGATGACGGATAAACAGGGTCGGCAAAAGGAATGACGGCAGGCCATTACGGCAGTTTCGTTTCTTGGAACATTTTCCATGCAGCCACCGCACATCTCAAGCGCGATATCCGGGTTTCTCTCTTCGACGGGATGGTTATGAGACCTGTTTACCCTACTCAGAGGAGGCAAGTCACTATCAACAGTGGCTTGGCTTGCCGCGCTGGAATTTTCATGTCCAATAGACATGGCGGATGTGCAATCGGCTGATCTTGAAGATGACATCTTGTGTCGTTTGTTAGACTCGGAGGGGGGACGACGATGATGGCAAAACTTGTCTGGATACAGATGTAAAGATGGAATCAAAATATGTTTGTGGGAAAACAAAAAAGAAATGTGTTCTTATACTTAGACTTTTGTGAACACGCAATAACTACGGAGGAAAAAAGGTTCAACAAAGGTTGATGTTTGTAAACTTACATCTTCCTTGAAGATGAACGCAGCCTCCCAGAGTATCAGAAAGATTGGCCCCTGGTTCTTGAAGCACGATGATAGATGGTCTAAACGCTTAGTCTAAATAAAAAATTGATCTAAAAATGTTATCTCTTAGGTATGCTTCCAACTGCCAACTCTTCTGATACGCCGAGGATATCCTTCTTCAGATCATCTGTAAACCTAAAAACAAGTTTTCGATGACTCTGCGCCTGTCGATTGTATCTGACCAGCCACGCCATCAAGATTATGACCGCCGGAATCGGCCATAACAAAAGCTGTATGGAAGAGATAAACCGAAGACTTCCTCGAGAGCGATGGCAGGCTACGACGGTTGCAAAAATCTGGTCGGTCATCGACCAACAGTACCCGCGATGACTATATCGCATGGATACACAACTTCAATATCAAGCTTGTTCAAGAATGCTCCTGTAATTGCAGATAGTTTTGGGCTATGGTCTATCTCATCTTGATTTGCCGCCCGCTTGGGTATATTCACGCCCATGCCGTTTAATCGTTACAATGCAGATCCGCCCCAGGCCATGTATTATAAGCAAATGTATTTTTCCCTGTACGAAGAATCTACTGGGTAGCAGAAACGTTAGCCTCACAAGTCCAAGGGTATAATAATAAGTGGTCTAAGAGACCTAAATGGAGTAGCATAAACTGACCTACTAATTTCGTCTCGTGTGTTTTCAGCGTCCAATTTCTGTGGTACTCTGAGGATCATGTCCGTTAGAGCTGGCGGCGACATGCGAGGCAAGCAATGTGTGCACACAAGCGACAAATGAAGATGTTGTAGCCCTGTACCTCCTTGCCACAGTCTTCGCAGTTTTCTTGCTGAAGTATTCTGCCCCATCGGTGGTTGCAAGGCTATCAAATTATCAGCTCTTTGTCCAAGATTATGCATCCTCTTAAGCTTACTAGATCCTCGGCGTGTGGAGGCATCGGCACGCCCACGGGCAATTGGCGGCACGCACATTTCATGGCATCTTTACCACAAGCATAGCAAAATCTATGGCCACAGATACAGACTATAGAGGGTCAGTAAACTGCGTAGGTACCTTTGACAAGGTAAAATGGTTCCAACTTACCCATGTGATTGCAGCCCATGCTCTTTTCGATGACATGCCCGCACTTGCTGCAGCGCTTCCATCCTGTGCTCTCGGCCAATTGAAGGACACCCTGGACGTCTTCTTCCTTGTGGGCACATGCTCCCTTGTGAGCTTTCGCTTTGCATGCGATGCATGTATCGGTTAGGCAGTGTTTGCAGTGGCCAATCCCTGAATCGATTTGTGTCGGTGGGATGAATGTGGCGCACAGCTCACTACTGCAGTAAACACGTCCGAGGCTAGGTATGGCGAATTCGACTCCCTTCGCCTGATACTGAGTTACTACCTCCTTCGAGAAGCGGTTGCTGAGAGTAACAGGGATCGTCGTGTCGCAACACCGAGCTGGGAAGTAGACTTCATCTCTCATCGCCAG
Source organism: Fusarium pseudograminearum CS3096 (assembly GCF_000303195.2). Classification (NCBI taxonomy): domain Eukaryota; kingdom Fungi; phylum Ascomycota; class Sordariomycetes; order Hypocreales; family Nectriaceae; genus Fusarium; species Fusarium pseudograminearum. Next base: position 7,383,361 of record NC_031954.1, on the reverse strand, counting down.
GCTGACAAGATTGTCAGCGCATGGTTTGCAGAACAGATGTGAACATGGTGCCACTATCATCGTGGATTGCGGGAAGTCTTCTCCACATGCAAGGCACTCTTTGGTCCTGATAAGTCGAGTGGCCCGGCGCACACTCGGAGAAGAAGGTGTGGTATCGGTCGGTACAGGGTTGTTTTCCTGAATACCATGATTCTCGAATTCTGATCTGGGACGCTTGCCCGGAACCCGTGCGGACATTCTCATTATCGAGCGACGGGCCTGTCGAGGGATGGGATTCTTGTCCATCTTGTAGGGTTGCTGGTGTTGATGTGAAGGATGATGGTTAGGCGGGGGATGTGTTGGAGAGGAAAGAGTCATTTGGAAAGAGCAGACGGAGGATTTGTGAGGGAGGGAATGTGACTTCCATTTTTTTGAACGTTATTGAATCATTAAAGTGCTAAATTCTGAGCGTCACTGAATCACCGAATCATTGACTGGAGTTGCCATTTTTGAGCAGGCTGCACTGAATCACGGAAGTGCCAAATTTGCAGTGACGGCAGAGCGCAGACGATGACTTTGAAGTTGCTTGATGATGTGTTGCAGTAGGAAGAAACAGCCATTGTACGTACAGCACGGAAGAAGCTTCTTCCATTAATAATGTACATGTTCTTATTGGAAAGGTTAGTCATTGGGAAAGCCTTGATTCGATATATTGAGTTTTTGATCCAGATGGATCCTTTATTTATAATTCTTGAGTATATTAATAAGGGTAGTGCTCCGGCTTATAGACTTGAAGAGAGAGAGAACAAAAACTTAGCAGACGATCGAAGCAACGGACGTATCGAAGATAATTGAAATGATGAATTCGCTGTCTAATACCATAACGCTGTATTGGATCTGGAGTTGTGACTCTGAACTGAACTAGAACTGCGGACGTGCATAGACATTTTTCAACAAGCAGTTAATGTCTTGGCACAAGTACACCAAGACTCGTAGCAGGCACTGGCGGGGCCCCGTAAAGTGTTAGACACAGCCTCAGGAGTTGGACTATCCCAGGTCCGTTTAAGACTATCTTGTTGTCGGATAGGAGAATAATGTTGGATTCCACACCCACCTCAATGTATTCCTTTCCGTTGAAGTCATGGAAAAGAGCAGGAGGGCCGTTCCCGTTTTCGCCTCTCCTCCACTGGTCCTGTTCCCTCGTCATAACGGTGTGCGGTTGTCGGGATCGAAAGTCGATGTCGATTAGCCACAAATGGAAGTCGGTGATGTTATTTGTAGTGAAGCATCTGATCAGATCCTGCGCTAGTCCGCAAGGGCCCCGACTAAAGCGCATGTATTTACTTTCACAAATGAACCCGATATTCATGGCGAAAGGGAATCCTCGGTTTAAGCTCGAAGGAACGAAATTTGCGAACAAGCTGTGCAGATCCCGCTGTACTGTGATCCCATCACATGGCGGTCTATTGCGATTGACTTGGTCATAGTAGTGGAAGATGTAAAGGTCTCTCATCGGTTGTGTAACCATGGCCTTTCCATCGCCATTCATCAGGATGCAAAGAGTACTTATGTTCTCCTCGGCAACCCATGCGTTCCTGACCGATCTGAGTACACTGAAGCTTTGCTAACGATTCGGGGCAGTGCGGTTCGGGAGCAATCTTCTGCCGCGTCGCCTCCACTGTTGAGGGTTGAAATGCTTATTGATAACATAATTAGACTCTTTACAGGCAAGCCATAGCCCTGCATCCCATTTAAAGACGGAGCGTGACCGCATTTCACAAACGTTGCCGTTGTGAATGGTGAAATTCGTGACAGGATTCTGATCGAAATCGATGAGAAAGTTGGAGGGAGGGCGCTCGTTAATGAAGTGGTGATGTATGGCGGGGCGATTTGGTCTAATAGCTGCCTCCCAAATGATAAGCCTGCACTCAGGAGGGAGTTGGATAAATTTATAAAATGTAGTCATTTTGGATTTCGTGATGATGTTTGCTGTATCTGTATGCGTTGGGGTTGTTGGAAGCAGATGACGGCCCAAGTCGGGGTTTGTGTCATGATGCATGCTTTCCAACATGTCCATAGAAAACCCACGGAGGCAGGTACGGCAACGAGAAAGACTGATCTAAACAGCATAAACAGACCTCTTAGCTTTAGGCTATAAACCAAGTAGAACCTCAATAGCAAGCATACTGACTTACTGATGGCTTTCTGACCGCAAGGTCTTGGAAACAGTCAGAGACCAGGATGTCGGGTGGTGCGCAAAGATGACTGCATATTATTTATGCCGAAACTCAAAAGGGTATCCAGATGGACATCTTTCAGCCCCGAGTCGATCACTCAGTCAATCACATCTTGGCAAGCAAATCTTGATGTTGATTCCTGTTTTTAGTCGTATTGTTAACTCTAGCATAGACAAAAGTGTTATTGTTAATTAGCCCACCAAACCAATCTGATCTGATATTCGGCAAACACAGCCAAAGCTGAAAACAAGGGTCCTTCTTATTTCGATCTGCGACGTGGGGAACTGGAAGTCGGACTAGTAGGGGACAGAAAAGTTGGCCTCTGAGCTTTGGAAGACATAATTAAGTAACCTAAGAAGCCTGATCTAAGGGGCATAAGCTGACCTACTGATTTTGTCTCTTTTGGTGCCTGAGATCAGAGTCTAGACTCTTGTCCGCCCCCAAGGGTGATAAAAAGCTTATCGCAAAGCTGATAAGAACGAAATAATTCGGTCATTTCAGCATCACTAGATGGGAAATATTCTGGATTTATTTCTGACATCCAAAGAGCAGACTCGACCTTTCTGTCATCTGTTAGTTTGTTTCCAGGGGCGATTCAACCCTTGTCTGGGCTGTGCTTATGATAACGATTTTATTGGTCCTTGATCACTAGACAAAAATGCAATACGACCAGAACATCATTCTCTTTGAGCCCAGCCACGTCCGCCTCGCCGTCGGTTAGTCTTTCTCGTGTCTTGCCAAGGCTCGGTACTGAGAATTAGTGCACGTAGGAGGCCTTAAAAAGAAATCGAAAAGAGGGCCCAATGATGGCAATTGCAAGACATTCCCTCATGACAAGCAGACGATGACAGCGTTATACGGTACAGGGGTGGTTCGGGAGTCCCTAAATTGATTGACTGTGCCGCAAGGATCGCTACAAGAGCCCTGTCTACCAGGCGCCCGCTTTTGAACTTGTCAAAAGAAACATCCCACTTCCAACGTCACGTCAACCACGACTTCATCTCGATCGCCTCCGCCTCGCCTTGTTCCTGGCGCAGATCTTGGACTGATATCTATACGAGCTTTGTCGCATTGCTTACATAGCTTCTGTCTATATCTGCCCAAAGCACTCAATGTCTGCCGACTCGCTCCTCTCAAGCTTGGCCTCCAGGTAACAATGCTTCGTCGCAATTGTCCTCACTTGTTGCCTACAGCTACAATCGAGTTTCACTTCATCTGAGCTTCTTCGCCCGCGTCTATCGCGCATCTTGCGCATCCGCTACTGTCATGTCCTCCAATTGGCACTCTCTGATCGCTAGAGCGATCGATATACCTTTGGTATGTCCCTTCAACCTTAACCTTATCTCAACCTCCAGTGGCAACCTTGCTTACCAGTGCCTGTAGGAAGGCGACGACTCCCGAGTTGGTTCTACTCGAGATGGATCCAGCGGTGGCACTCTGAGTACAAACAACGCCTCCAAGTCTTCGTCGCTTCAGTCTCTTGGTGGTACCTTTATACCCGTCGTCATCTATTGCGTCGTCTGTATCATATTCTTCTCCATTTTTCGCGTAAAATGCAGTCGAGTCTATGCGCCTCGGGCTATACCCAGCCTACGATCGCCTCAGTAGGGACATCCCACCAATATTTCGCAACCATTGCTTACTGTCCATAGCAAACACATTCCGCCGCTCCCCACGGGTTGGTTCGACTGGGTGAAACCATTCTTCAAGACTCCAGATACTTTCGTGCTCAACCATGGCTCGCTCGACGGGTTCTTCTTTTTGCGATATCTCAAAGTCTTGCGAAACACTTTTCTTGTCGGCATGCTGATCGCTTGGCCAATCCTCTTCCCAATCCATATTACTGGTGGTAACAAACTCAGCCAATTGGATATCTTGACGATTGGCAAGATTAGTGACAGTAAGCGTATGTTTGCGCACGTTGCTGTTGCATACATGTTCTTTGGTGAGTATCCATCTGCGATATGGCCTCTGTGGCTCAGTTCTAATCAGACCAGGCTTTGTTCTCTTTACTATCACTCGAGAGTGTTTCTACTACATTGGCATCCGACAAGCATATCTTTCTTCACCCCACTACTCTAAACGGCTGTCATCTAGGACGGTTCTCATCACTTCGATACCCGATCGCTATCTTGATGAAGCCCGACTACGAAAGCTTTACGGCGACTCGGTAAAACGAGTCTGGATCCCGCGAACTGCAAAGGCACTGATCAAACTTGTGGAAGAGAGGGAGGAGACGGCGATGCGACTGGAAAAGGCGGAGATCACACTCATCAAGAAGGCACATCTAGCCAGGAAGAAGCATTTTAACAAGAACCCATCATCAACATCGTCCTCGGTCGATCCATATCCCACGGAATCGAGCTCATCATATAGGAGTGACCCGAGTAGCGAACAGACCCGATCCGACTCCCCACAGGTTGGTGTCTTGCAGAACGAAAACACACAGGACGAAAGGCAAGAGCCAGGATTTAAATCACAATACCCGCAAGTAACTCAGACCGTAACCCACGACACCCACGATCTACTCGAAAGGTCGGCCGAGGATCCTGAATATGTTCATCCATATGGACTCAACCCAAATCTTCCAGACGTTCGAGGCTCTGTCGCCGCACAATGGATCCCTGTGAAAGCCAGACCTCATCATCGTCCACTTCAGAACTTTTTTCGACGCGTTGACACAATCCGCTGGTGTCGCATGCGATTGAAGGACTTAAACCTTGAGATTTACAAGCTTCGACGACAAGTTAGACGCGGCGATGGTGATACGTTGCCGGCTGCCTTCATCGAGTTCGACACGCAAGAGGCTGCTCAGGCTGCGCACCAAATTGTGGCCCATCATCGTCCCCTTCAACTTGCTCCTCGGCTTTTGGGTGTTAGGCCAGATGAGGTGGTTTGGAAGGCTCTCCGGATGCGCTGGTGGGAACGTATCATCCGTCGCTTTCTTATCATGGGTTTAGTCGCCGTCGCTATTATCTTCTGGTCTATTCCATCCGCCATGATCGGTATCATATCCAATATCGACTTTCTAAGCGGAATATTCTTCCTGCGCTGGATCAAGCTATTACCCAAGCCAATTCTCGGCTTTCTACAAGGCTTCATCCCTGCTATCGCTCTGTCGTTCTGGATGTCTCTTGTCCCTGCGATGTTGAGATGTACGTATGCTGTCCATTTTTCGTCTATTCTTGCTAACAATCCCTGCAGTCTGTGGTGTCCAAGCTGGAATCCCTTCTTTAGTCCTGGTTGAGCTCTTCACACAAAACATCTACTTTGCCTTCCAGGTGGTACAGGTCTTCTTGATCACTACACTGACATCAGCGGCTTCAGCTGCCGTCCTGGACATCATTAAAAAGCCAATGTCGGCGCCCGATCTCCTGGCCAGAAACCTCCCTAAAGCTTCCAACTTTTACCTTTCATACATTCTCGTCCAGTGCTTGGCGATTGGCGCTACGGGTCTCTTGCATTTGTTTGAGTTATTCCGTCACTACATCCTTGGAAGAGGCCTACAGACTCCTCGGACACGGTTCAAGATTTGGTACAATCTTCGTCCTCCCCGCTGGGGTGGAATCTTTCCGATCTATACTAACATGGCATGCATTGGTATGTTGGTATCTAATAATAATGCTTGACATAGCTAACAGTGACAGCGTTTTGTTACACGTGTATCGCTCCTCTCATTCTACTTTTCGCATGCGCCGGAATGGCCTTTACGCGTCTCATCTACCGTTATAACATCCTTTACGTGTTCGACTCGGAAATGGACAGCATGGGCTTGTTCTACCCCAACGCTCTTCTTCAACTTATCGTCGGACTGTACTTGGCCGAAATCTGCATGATTGGCCTTTTCGCTCTCAAGCTTGCGTTCCCGCCTATGGTACTGATGCTTATCTTCCTCATATTTACAGGAATTGTACACATGTCCCTCCGAGACTCGATATCTCCTCTACTCCAAAATCTGCCGCAAACATTGACATTGGAAGAGGAGTTGCAACAGCAGGAAAAGGCAGAGGCAGAACAGAAGCTACAAGAGGCTGCGGAATCGGGAGAAGTAAACGGGGGTACTGCAGCCAGTTACTTTGATGCAGATCTCAATTTTGGCGAAGAAGAGGTCGAAGAACCTCCGAGCGATGACGAAGACGGCCAACATAACGGGCCTCAAGGCTCAAGAGGTGTCGATGGTGGAGGTGGCGTCAAGCTGATGGTGAGAGAGTGGATGAAGACAACCGCCAAGGCACAGGTCAAGAAAGAGATACAACAATCAGGGATAAAGCGGTTTTTGGATCGTTGGGTTCTCGCCGGCGACCCTTCGAACCCAGATCAGCAACCGACCTTTTTACAACGCTTCCTCCACCCCGAAGTATACGAAGACTTTATCGCCCTACGAAAACTGATTCCATTCGAAGAGCCTCCCGACGTCGATTACGCCGGTGATGAGAAGATGTCTAATTACTGGCCTCCGGAACTATGGATGCCCAAACCTGTCTTGTGGATTCCTCGAGACGAAGCGCGCGTTAGCCGACAAGAAGTTGCGCATACCAGAAAGATCACGCCTATTACGGATGTAGGAGTGACATTGAATGAGAAGGGGTTGATCATTGTGGATGTTGAAGCCGCGCCGTTTCCAAGGATGAGATTGGTGCATTGAACAAGCCTGATTTAATGATATATCTAGTCATGATACCCTCTTTTGCATATGAGCGTTGGATAACAGGCGGAAACATACCAGATGGCATATTAGTGCGCTTTTAGGCTACATACTCTAATATGATCTAATATTTCTACCAACCATTATATCAGTACCGGCTTCTATGCAATCAACCTGACGTCCTGCAATCTTGTGATTTAGTTCTTGTATGTTACAAAGCGGCAGACGTTTGCGTTTCAGACCCCGACGTGCTGGTAACTTCCGAATAGTACGCCTCATCGTTTGGTTCGCGGCCAAGGAAGTTACTAAGGCTCTTGAGTTCAGGCTGGCTACCTCCTGGCTGCAACACATGCTGTCGATACCGCAAACCGGTCTTGTTGTCCATTGGATCATCTTTGAAGTGGCTTACCCACAGGTCGGTCGCGTACACTTTCGATCTATAACTTGTTAGCAAAGAAGGGCAATTAGAAAGGCAGACTTACAATGCATAGGTGAAGTACGCAGCGTCATATCCGCGGAAAGGATGGGCGAATGATGCCTGTCCAATACTATCCGCCCGTCCAAGACCCATGATCTCTGTCTTACTCTCGTTCCAAAGTTTGGTAGTATCCACGGGGTGAGCCTCATCAGCGTTATGAATCGTCAAATCAAACAAAGCGAGGAAAACCTGATGCAGCATCGCATGCGCACCGTTAACATGCTTTGTCTTTGCAAGATCAAGCGTCAACTTCTCCGGCAACTCCTCCTCCGGTCTTGTATTCGCATCACCTTTCTGAGTCTTCCAGAAGCTGAGATACTCCTCGTTCAAATAACTGTAGTGCTTTCCGAGACGGCGCAATACGGAAGGTACCCATATCCAGTTCTCGAGGAGAATGCTGGGGATTTCGACAAAGTCGCGAGAACAGCCGTGTTGATGTTTCGTGTGGGTTACGAGCTTGTGGATTGCGTGACCGAGTTCGTGGAACATTGTTTTGAGCTCGGAGTGTAGAAGGAGAGTTGGATGGCTGGGGGTGTGGAGGAGGGATGTTACTAGAGATGAAGAAGGGTAGTGGCGTTTGTTGTCTGGAGTTATGAAGCCCTGTTCACGTTAGTATCGAGCATGAGTGATGAGAGGCAAATGGTGCTTACAGGTTGGATGAGAGAGCTGTGGGCGCCAGCATATTTGCCCTCTCGCGCATAGAGGTCAAGGTAGAGATATCCAAGAAACTCACCACCTTGATCCTCCGAGTTCCAGGCTTCGTAAACGGTGACATCCTTCTGCCAAACCGGTGCATCAGTCGGGATAAATACAATACCAAAAATCTCCTCAAAGATGCGAAGCATGCCTTCAAGACTATGGTTGACCTCAAAGTACTCCGATATAAGAAGTGAATCAACAGAATATCTCTCCTTCTCGAGAATCCGCGCATAAAACGCCCAATCCCAAGCATTCATCCTATCCAAATCGTCGTCGGTCTCATTAGTACCGTGTTCCTGCACATACGCCTTCTTAATCTTAAACAGCGTCTTCATCTCTTCATCAGCAAGAGGCTTCAATTGTACTCGCAACTTATTAAGCATTGTCACAACGCTCTCGACATTCTTTGCCATTTTATCCTCCATTTTAAGCTCCGCGTGAGTTTTGAAGCCGAGCATTCGCGCCGTGCTGTTTCGTAGCTCGACTGCTCGTTCCAGACGAGCGACGTTCTCGGGGAAGCGGCTTTCTTTGGCGATGTGATATGCTTTTCGCGTGCTGGCGCTGGTGGTGTGTTTCATGATGGAGATGAGATGGCCTTTTTTGAAGGTTGCCTTGAGCTCGCCTTTGTCGTTGACTTTCATTGCGTCGAGGACTGAAGAGGGCACGCCGTTGAGTTGAGACCGGGTGAAATAAATGCCATCGTCGGATTCGCTGATTGTCTTTTTTGCTGCGATGAGAACTTCATTTCGCTCCTGTACAGCAGCTTTGTATTTCTCTCTCAAGTCCTCGTCTTCGATACCAGCGCCTGTATTCTGATACGCTCTGTGCGTCTTGAAGAGCATATATGCATCTTCTTCACCAAGCTTCTCTTCACCGCGCTGATTCTTTTCGTACACGGCTTTTACGAGAGCTGCGACGTCTTTGCGCATAAGAGCTGCTGAATTAGCTTTGAGAAGCATCTCTTCTGCTGTGCGGGATGCATCGCGAAGGTCTTTGTCTTCAGAAACGGAGCTCAAGAGGCGAATGAGGAGGGTCTTCTTGGAGACTGAGTGGTCGTCTTTTAGGATTGGTGTGAGAAGGCTTGAGAAAGTAGCTGTTGAAGGCGTGAGGGAAGAGACGAGGGAGTCTTCGAGGGCTGTTGTGGAGGATATGAGATTTGTTGTTTGGCTGAGGATTTCGGAGGGGGTGGTTGTGAATGAGGGGGGAGGTTGCGGGGGTGTTTTGGATGACATTCTGTGAAGTCTTGAGAGTTTGGAGTAAGAGCGCAGTAGTTTGAAGGCGGGTATTGTTCGAGTTACCAATCTCATTAGGCCAAGTGAGGTTGGAGATGTTGAATTGTGGCGAGTGAAAGTGTGGAGTTGGTGGTTGGACGGTTACCCTGTATCACAGACCTCATCGTTTGTCAATATTGATGACTGGACCTAAAGACATCTAAGACCTTATAGTACCCATCATAATTCATTTTCCTTTTTAGATAGTTTATTATAAATTACCATTATTTCCTATATCATGCGCTACTGTTGTTGATGTTCCGATGGTAATAGCAGCCTCCCATCTCACCATGAGAACCTCCTACGCCAAGAACAACTACATCGAGTACAACAGTAACGTTGATCGAATAAGCACAAACCAAAAGACAGAACAAGCTTTCCTTCAAAATGCTTATGGCTCGCTTCTCAAAAGCTTGACTACGACAAGCACTTTCCATTCCTTGTATCTCGGCACCAACCGTGCCGTGGTCAACGTATAGCCATGCCCGAGTATGATGATCCCTCTCTCACCGTCTTCTGGAGTATGGGAATTGGAGGTTCCGGCTTTTATTTCCGCATGAGAGCCGCGCAACCTGCCATGTGGGAAATGGAGCACGTAAGCAAGCATCCGAGCAAGGGGAGTGCCTCGTCGGGTGAGTGAGTCAATAAAACGACGCTCACATGCGCGGTACCATATGAAGGAAGTGATCACGATAATGTGTTGCCAAGAGAAAACGATGGGGCTGTGCTCATCCATCCCTGTAATGCCAAGCGTGGAGACGAACAACGCATTCACCGGCCTGGGTAGGTCCCGTAGAGTCTGCCTATTGTTCATAATATAGTGAGTGGGTTGAAGCTATCTTCGATACTGCCTTGGCTGTTGACAGTTACGGCGAGAGTGTCATGATAGTTAGTGCACAAGTGCTTTCAGACCAGTATATGATATTAGCGCCTCATCATATCTGGACTTTCGGCTACATGGAAGGTCTATTTCAACGACATGGATTATAAAACATCAAAGTCCTGTTCGTCGGTTGCGTGCTGATAAGCGAAGGCGGCTGCTTCTTGCAGTAGCCTGGTTTCCCTGCATCCTTAGCATGGTTACATGGGCTGACGCTTGGGTAGTGTAGGCCTGTCAACTATCAACAATAAGCAAACATTTTCGCAAAGAATCTTTAAACATGGCAAGTCAAATGAATGTAGAATGTGCTCTGGTATTGTACTACTGAGGTATCAACAAGTGAAGGAAATCCGTTAACCTTCTTCCAAGCCTGTTCGGCTTTAATGCAATCCTGCAAGAAATAGACGTAAACATGTCGTTATTCATGGCCCCTCTACTATCACTTATTCATCCTCATACACCTCCTCGTAAACTTCCTCGTACTCCTCACGAGCCTCTTCAGCGGCCTCGATGTCACTACTGCTGGCGTCCGAGTCGGCAGCCTTGGCCATGGCCTCTTCGTACTCTTCACGAGCTTCTTGCACCTCCTCACGGTCACTGGACGAGACAGAGTTACCATCCGCATCGTGAGTAGGCAGCACACCAGGTGGGCCATCCTGGGCGTAAGGATCGGCATATGGATCCTCTGGTGGAGCACCGTAGTAGTTGTTGATGACTTGAGGTTGTTGCTCAACAGGGGCAGCAGCTGCGGGAGCAGCTGCGGCAGCGGCGTGGTGCTCATGATCGCTATCGCTGTCGTTGAGCTCATTGGCAATCAGGGCACCACCTACAGCACCAAGTGCGAGACCACCGGCGGCACCGAGGAGCATACCGGAGCTGCCACTCTTCTTCTTCTCTCCTTGAGGGTAGGGGTTATTGCTGTTGTCACCATAACCGCGGTCACCCTCCTGACCATACTGGCCCTGAGGAGCACCGTACTGGCCCTGGGGAGCGCCGTACTGACCCTGAGGGGCACCGTAGGGTGAGGGGGCACCGTAACCACCTGGAGCAGGCGATCCGTAACCGCCAGGAGCTCCGTAGGGAGAGGGAGCACCATAGCCACCAGGAGCAGGAGAGCCATAGCCACCAGGAGCAGGAGCACCATAGCCACCAGGAGCTGGAGAACCGTATCCACCGGGTGCTGGGGATCCATAGCCACCAGGAGCACCACCGTAGCCGCGAGATCCATCAGAAGGCTGAGACTCATAAGGAGGACGAGAGTCCGGGGGAGGAGGAGGAGGAGCATGCTGAGCCTGAGGAGCCTCCCACTGGGTGCGACCGGTAGCTTGCTCAACGTAGTACCATCGCTGGGAGTTTTGGTCGAACTGAGCAGTCCAGCCCTGAGGCAGAGGAGGACGATCGGAAGGAGGTTGGTAGGCCGGTTGGGGAGGAGGGGCACCGTATTGCTGCTGAGGAGCAGGCGAGCCGTATTGTTGAGGAGAGGGAGCGCCGTATCCCTGAGGAGCGGGCGAACCGTACTGCTGGGGAGGAGCACCGTATCCGGGCGCGCCGCCGTACTGCTGCTGGGGAGGAGGAGATGCGTATCCGTTGTCGCCGTAGGCGCGGTTACCTGGGGAAATCAGTTTCACTACACCAAGGAATTTGCCAGATTAAAAGATCTTACCGTCGTGAGGCTGCTGCTGAGGAGGCTGCTGCTGAGGAGGCTGCTGCTGTTGCTGTTCCTCCTTCTTGTCGCCGATTCCAAGGTTCTCAAACTCCTTGGCGATCTTCTTGAAGAAAGACATGATGGGTGACTTCGGGATGGGGGGAAGTCTGCTGATAAGAGATAGAAATGCGGGAGGGAAAGAAGGAAAGAGGTAGATGAGAAAACAGAAGGCCAAGAGAGAGCGACCAGGTTGTGTTTATATAATGGAGAATGGGCTTGAGGTGCAAGCGGAAAGGGAAGGGCAGGTGCGACTCGCGCAGTTATCGACAGCCGGCAGACTTTCTTGGCAGGTGCCGACAGTGCATGAGTGGTGGAGTGAAGCGTCTCACGGCTAAGAAAGGAAAGAGCGCAGTGAATACGAATGGATCACGGTGTGGAAATGGTTCCGATTGCTCCGTCAGTGAATCCTAGGCAGGCTATTCTCTATCCTACTACAGGCACTGAATATTTGTTGATACTTTCGCACTTGATCTCGGATGACAGAGCCGCGATAGTAAACAGCACAGGGCTGTCCAATTCCCGTTTATTACCCCTCCATCCAACACCCAACCTCAAGCTCCAGGGACCTGTCTATCCACTAAACCTGCACGTACGAAGTGGCCAATCAATCGACCTTTGGTGACCCCTGCGGGCCGGTCCGGCGGGGCAGACAACGCTCGACGGGACCGCTAACTTAGCACTGTCGACAGCTTGAAGCTTGTGCCTCGAGCCTTATTACAGACAGTGCGATATCATTATCATGCCTCATGTTTGGGAAACCTAGAGATGTAGTTTCGGATAACAAGGCTTCCAGCTTGCTACTTGAAACACTCAATAACAAATATTCATGCCACCGTACTAGGCCTGCACAGAACGACAAGACGTACGTTAGTTCCTGAGCACATGAAATGATACCCCACAACAAAGGCGTGGAGTCAACTGAAGCAGAGATCCGTCCCGGATTTCCCTCATCTGGTCTGACAGTCGCCCCAAACGCTCATGACACCCCAAACTAAAGGCGGCTCTGAAGCGCTGTAGTCCATTGTGGCGAAGCAAATATGCAAACAGTCATAATTCGCGATTGATATGTTGTGCTCCTCGAGGGACATGTTGCTGAATAGGAGCAACACGCATGCCGCGTCACTTGTCTTTACAGCCGAGAGGCCGCCTGTGATGCTGTCATGAAAAAGGTTGGTCGATGAGATAGAAGTCAACCCCCAATATCAATCATGGGGGGTTTCATGTCGTCTCACAATATTGCCTCCCTTGTGACATGTAAGAATGATTCACAGGCTCGTCTGCTTGTTGACACCTGTCTGACACTGCGGTGAGGGGGAGGGGCTCTTGCAGCGCCAAGACAAGTCCAGGTCTCTTGGCGCACCTTCCCCTCCAGCGGCCTCCAGAACATTCGCCATACAGGGGGTTTTCAGGGGAGCTCAGGGCTGGAGAATCAGGCCCGTTGATTCCGGCGGGGAGAGCTTTGGCTGGTTGCCCCTCTGCCCCTCTATAGGTCCCCTCCAGCTCCGTCATGGATTAGCGCCCGCTAAGCAGCACTGAATCGAGGGAGCTCATTCCTGCATCCTGCAAGACTGAGGTGAGGCTGGCTGGCTGGCTTTGATTGATTGCTTTGCCTACACTGCTGACCCATTGTTGTTTCGTTTCTGCATCTAGCTATCCGAATCTCAAAGGCTCCCTCTTGCATCTTTTCTCTTTCTCTCATCGATCGCTTCTTTGAGCATCCTCACCTTTCACAAATCAGGCCAACCAACATGTCCTACTTTCCAGGTCAAGGGTATAACGGAGGCGGAGGCGGCGGTAATGGCTATGGGTACGGTCCTCCATCTGGCCCTCCTCCTCCCCAGCAACAATACGGTGGTTACTCTGGGGACAACTCCGGATCGCGAAGATACCCTCCCCCGAATTACCCTCCACCTCCTCATCTCGATGCCTACGGATTTCCTCTCCCGCAGGGCCTGAACCATCACGCCCAACACGCTCGATCAGGACCTCCTCCTCCCTCTGTGCCCCAGCAGTTCGGCCACGGAGCCCCCGAAGGCTATACTTTCCAGTACTCCAGATGTACCGGTCGTCGCAAGGCACTTCTCATCGGCATCAACTACTTTAACCAAGAAGGCGAGCTGCGAGGATGTATCAACGACGTACACAACGTTTCGGCTTTCTTGGTAGAGCGCTATGGCTACAAGAGAGAGGACATGATTCTGTTGACCGATGATCAACAAGATCCAGTCATGATTCCTACCAGAGAGAACATCATCCGCGCTATGGGTTGGCTTGTGTCGAACGCTCAGCCTGATGATGCTCTTTTCCTTCACTATTCCGGTATGTTGGCACATTGCTCATAAAGACGCTGCCTAACCAAGTTCTGTAGGTCACGGCGGTCAGGTCGAGGACCAAGACGGCGATGAGGATGATGGACATGATGAATGCATTTACCCCGTCGATCACTCCCAGGCTGGTCCCATCATTGACGACGAGATCCATTTCCGTGTCGTCAAGCCCTTGGTCCAAGGTGTTCGTCTCACTGCCATCTTTGACTCGTGTCATTCCGCCACCGTAATGGATCTTCCATACGTCTACTCAACCAAGGGTGTTCTCAAGGAACCCAACCTTGCCAAGGAAGCTGCATCAGGACTCTTTGACGCCTTCCAAGCGTACTCTAGTGGAGACGTTTCTGGAGCGGCTAAGTCGATGTTCAGCATGGCTAAGAATGCCTTTAACGGCGGCGATGAGGCTTATGAAAAGACCAAGGATACTCGAACATCGCCTGCCGATGTTGTGATGTGGTCTGGAAGCAAAGACGATCAGACATCGTGAGTGAAAGTGTGCAGAATGAGTGATTTCTCTAACAAGTATTCCAGGGCCGACGCCACGATTAACGCTCAGGCCACCGGTGCCATGTCGTGGGCTTTCATTTCAGCAATCAAGGCCAATCCTAAGCAGAGCTACGTTGAGTTGCTGAACAGTGTCCGCGATATTCTCGAGACAAAGTATACTCAAAAGCCACAGCTTTCAAGCAGTCACCCTATTGGTAGGTCTTCCCAATCGTGGTATCCGAGTTTATTCCCTAACACTACTCCAGACACCGACCTCTTGTTTGTTATGTAACGTGATAGAGCTGAAGCCACGCCGGGGCCTTTTGCATGAAGCATGGGAAGATTAGGTCAACGCACCTGCATTTTGAATGACTAGCTCTATGAACCGAATGAACGATACAATACCCGTGCCGCCTCGTCTCATACCGTTCAGCGAGTGTATGTCTCAACTTTCTACAGAACTGACCTCCACAGATCCATTCACTGCCACACACGGCCCCTCCTTCACGACAAAAGACAACAAAAAGCAAAAAAAGAGAATCAATCGTATCATTGTATAGGAACAGCCCGATGCGGGGGTCGAACCCGCAGCCTTGAGATGGTGTACTCGTAAGAGTCTCACGCTCTACCGATTGAGCTAACCAGGCGAAGCTCTGATTGGATGATGGGGGCGTTGTAAATTAACTTCACCTAGTCAGACCATAGGGTATCACAAAGATTGGCCGCTGGAAGCATAAGAGATGAAATTAGTAAGTCAGTTTATGCTACTTAGACTATAGGCTTTAGGTTGTTTATGACTCGGGAGGTTAGCCTTTCTGCCACCCACTGGGTAGAGTCTTTCTTTATAAAATTTAAACTGTCCACTTAGAGATTTAGATAACAAACCCAATAGATCAAAAGAACAGCCATCTATAACTAAGTTTCCCAACAAGAATGCTTGCATGTCTAACAGAGTAGTTGCCTATCTCCCTATCGACACAGAAATTCCTGAACTCTATGATGGACACGTAAGCTATATTCCTGAGAGAAAAAACTTCCGTTACTCTCCTCTCACAGAAGTTATTTCCTCCTCCACCCTCAGGGTATCAGAATAGTTGACAGTCCCAGGTACAAGAGACGATCTTCATCATGGCGCCTATTGGGCCCCTACCCGCCTGCGAAGGTCCATCATTAGCGGCCTTCCCACACGACATTATATCGGATGACTTTGAATTTATAGAGGTTCTCGACTGCGATGCGAGGCACGGCGCGATCATCAAAACCAAGTGGGAGGGTCGACTCTATGCTATCAAAATGGTTAGCCAAGGCAACATTGAGAAACAAAAGCAATGCTAATCTTTACAGTTTATCTCAGAAGAAACAGCTCTCATCAACTACGACAACACATACTCGCCTGAAACTCCCGACCTGTGTTGCCAGGCCTTCGACTGGCACTTTACCCCGTTCGAAAAGGAGTGTCGAGCGTTTGGGAGGTTGCAGGAAGTCGGGTGCGAACACCTCGCCGTCAAGGTCCATGGCTACGTCCGAGTCACATCAGACGAGATCAAGCAGAAACTCGGCTCTGAGCGGCACAGAATGAGGTTCCATAGCATGGCCTCTAGGAATTCCAGAAACCAGATGATGGGCATCGTCAAGGACTGGGTTGAGATGGAAGCCTACGAGATCGAGAACCTGCGACCACTCTACGATCGACTCTACCAGATCTTCCACATACCGCAGATGATCGAGAATATCCACGAGATGCACAAACATGGGATAGTGGTCAGAGACTTGCGGAGCGACCAGTACGTCAACGGCGTGCTCGTCGACTTGAGCTGCTCCGCCACAGCTCCCCACCCCTACGGTCCAAGGATATCCGGCGAGCCGTCAGAGCACCAGCCTCGCTGGACCTTTTCCAGTCTGGCAGCATGGGATCTGTTCTCGTTCCAGTGGCAAGTCATCACGCTGTGGAACAGAGACTACGAGCATCTGGTCAAACTGCTTGGAAGGCCTCAAGGAATGCCTGATTTCTGCCCTTTCATCGCATATCGCATTCCCTATCCCTCGACTGATACTCGAAAGAGATCTCCTCGACCGTACGGTCCGTTTCTGCCAATACTGAATCACTTTCGTCGGCGCATCTCTATGTTGGAGCCAGTACGATGGGATCCGCTCGAGTACATCCAGAATGCCAAGTCGTACTGCGCAACAAAAGAGAAGAAGCGAAAAAGGAGTGAGAAAATTGGCCAAAGTTCTGTTGAAAAGTGGGTTAGTAAGTTGGAAATTTCAGACCAAGGTATACACAACTAAAAGGTCACATCTAGACAACATAGATGACCTATCAATTTGGTCTCTTGTTTTCTGGTGGCCGTTGTTTCTGTTACCCTGACCAGATTTGAACTGGGATTTGGTTATTAAAGTTGGAAAAGAAAAGAAAAAAAAGTTTGTTGGATTGTGAGGCAAATGTTGAGAAATAAACATCAGTCACCACAAACCATCTCGGCGATTTCCCTCCAGCCAGAAATCTCCGTTGAGTGCAGTTTCTTCTCTTGGCCTGAGTCTGTTTATGAGATCTAGACTAAACCTTTAGTCTATTTATTTTTTCCTAACCTAAGAGCTTATGTTTCGATTCCCTGCTAGCTTGAATACGATTAAATAAATCCAAGTTGACAATACAACTTCTGATATTCCGTCCTCTTATAAACAAATTCGACGTAACCTTTGTGCTTCTCTGAACTAACCGCCTAAACGAAGGCCCTTCAATAGGGGTCATGACTCGTGGGTGAAATGGAGATGAATGCGTAAAAGGTAAAACACCCACCAAACTATACACACAGCAAAAACTAAACTCTAAGAACAAGGTTTTCATAGAAAAGATATAAAACAACTATTCGGTCTTTATCATCCTCCTCTTAACCCTGAGCCTGTCAAACCAACTTCATCAAAGATCAAGCGCTTTCATCCGACAGTACCCAACCAAACATGACTGAGTGGAACGGCCTCCCCGCCGAGATTCGAAACAAGATCGTAAGTTTCCTACCGATTGGCGGGAAATGCAGTCAGCTCGCTACAGTTTGCCGAGACTGGCACTCTATTATCGAGCCGCTCAACTTTTCCAATATCAGCCTGACAGTATCATGCCTTGCCGATCCGATTTCTCAGACGATGTTGTTCCGACATAAAGACCAGATTCGTTATATATGGTTCAAGGTGGAACTCGAGGGCTTCTGTTGCATAAACTGTAGAAGTCCTAGCAATAGATTTTTGTCCTCCGCAAGCGATAACAAGATCCTTATGAATGGACTCGAAAAACTATTCAAGACACTGAGCACATGGGAGCCTCGTGATGACCCCCTGGTCCTTGATATTAGTGTCTACTCGCCTACTGATAACCAGCACTGGTTCAAGTACCTAGACTTCCGTCCAGACAACGAACTCGACGACGCTAGTCATGAACACGAACGAGAAACCGCCATATTGGATGACCCAGTTCATGGCTGGGTCGCGGGAGAAAACAACTCTGATGCTGGGATACTCCCAACCACGGCTTTATTTGACGATATCATGTGCGACAAACCTTTTGGATCTTGGTGGCGTAGTTTGCCACTTGTACCTGTCGTTGGGGTCGTGCTCCTTCGTCAACAAACCCGTCGACGATGGAATCAGGTTGCTCTCGCCAATATGTTGTCTCGGTTCCCCAACATGAAGGAACTTTGTTATGAACCCTGGAGACAGTACGCTCCACTGCAGGTCTATACCGATAAATGCAAGTGCCTACTTCATCTTTAGTAACTTAGCTGCTTAGTTAACCACAGCCGCTGACCAGCAAGATATAGGCAACCAGGAACTAATCGAATCCCTTCGGTCGACAAAACTATGTAAGCTTACGATCTTTGAGAATTTCACCGAGGAGTACCCAGAAGCAGGTATCGTATTTCCTGCTGTCAGAGTCCCTGATCCTGATGTCAGCCGGAAACTTGCCCGCTCCAGCCTACACTTGACGACGTTATTCGCCTCTTTCATGGTCGACGCCAGTCACTTCTTCGCAGAATGTCAAGATTCATGGGTGTGGGATAATCTCACTTCACTAACGCTGACTTCAAGGGCTCTCACTGAAAGTACAGACCCTTTGGAAATCAACAACATGCTCCATGCTGCCGCTGCTGCAGCGTTCAAGATGCCAAAACTTGAGACAATGGAGTTGTGGAACGGCAGACGGGGTGTTGCAATGCTTTTCCGATACCAGAGGGCTCAAAATTGGCAGCCAGCCATCATCACCCTACAAGGGACGTTGGTGCTCGGGACGTCGTTGCTCGCCCTAGACGACCCTACTATTGTGCAAGCTTGGGATAATGTCGCTTACCAGCACTCACATAGCAAGGTCGAGGTCGTCGTACAAGCCTTGATCGATTCAGACAAGATTCGATCTCATGCTGATGCGATTTGTCACCTCGGACTTTCGACTGTCCTTAGACCTGTTTCGCTGCAGCAAATACTCAGAGAACACCGGTTACGACGAACAGGCCATCGCGATTGGTATTGACTAGACTAAGACTTAGGTTACAAAAAATAAATAGCCTAAAGAGCATAGTCTAAATAACATAAGCTGATCTACTAATTTCGTCTCTTATGCTTCCAGCGGCCAATCTTGATGATGTCCTGAAGGGACTGTACTCAAACAGGAGCTTCAAACCGGATAAAAGAGTACTGACATGATTTATATTGAAAGATTCTATATGTCTTGTGTTGGAAACCGCTTTTCCATTCTCCAAAACATACAGATAGTGAATATCAAACATTTGACCTGTACTGTCTTCCCCTACAGGACGTTGACATATCGCCATAGAAAGTTGATGCCACTTACCAAACCCGTCAACCCAGTATACAAGATCAGGATCCCATAACCACTTCCGTAGCCTCCAATGACCTTTCCCTGCCAAGGTTGTCCTCTGATGAGAGAGCCACTCAGTGGCCCAGAGATGATATTTCCTACTCCCCTACCAGCGCAAAGATGGCCATGAACCATGACAGGATCAATATGTTCGTTCTGGTCTTGAAATTTCTGAGTCACTTCTCTCATGATACCAGGCCATATCGAAGCCCAAGACCCCGCGAAGAAGCCGTACATAATGCAAAAGACGTAAAGGACTGGTAAAGATGCTGTGAGTCCCCAGACTAGCAAGACAGAAATGCCGACGCCAACTGCTGATATGAGCATGCATGTCGTGACAGCGAGCCTATCGCTGAGAAATCCCATAATCATCAACCCGGCTGTCGCGGCAATGTTGACGAGAATAACAGTCAGAGCTGACAAGACAGCTGAAGTACCGAACGTTGTTCGAGCATAAGTTGGTAGATAAATGGTAGGGAGGAAGTAACCCGTAGCTTCAACCACATTTGCCAACTGATGCAGCATAAACACCCTTGACGTGACGAACCGCATATTCAGAGGTTTCCTATTAATCGTAGATGACAGTGGAAGTCTGGGTTTGACAAAGTACGCCAACGGAGCCGCACTCCCAAATAGAATCCCCGAACAGATCCTCGCGGTTGTTTGGAACCCGTATTTTTCCAGAAGAGCTTGGAGGAGCAAGGGAAGTATAGCGCCTCCAGCTCCAGCGGCGCTCCAGACGATGCCATAAGCGAAACCTTTTCTTTGCACGAACCACTCATCTATGTAGAGAGTACAGGGGCAATAAGCGAAGCAGCCACCGATACCGAATAATACGCCTTGGACTGCGATGAGTTGTGGTACGGTCGTGCAGAAGGAACTCATTGCCATGGCGAGGGATGTGACTACCAGGCCTGCCCAGGTGAACCATCGAGCTTGACGGGGGTAGAAACGACATATTATGACGACGAAGGGGGCTCCAAGGTACAACATGCCCTATACGACATTAGAAAGGGCTTTTCTTCTCCCTGTTTTTCTTTGGGACATTAGTTTCTTACCGTGGTGGTAGTTCCAATGGCAGCGATATTGCTGGATCCTGCGAACGGTTCATTGTGACTGTAGTACTCTTGAAAGACGCCAAACGAAAAGCCAAAGCCTGTGATAGATAATGTTATTGAGTCAGTACTTAAGAAGGTTGCTGAGGGAACTTACCAAATGTTACGGCTTCGACGACCCAGCATGCGGCCAAGAATAAATAGGCTTTCCTTCCACCATCGGCGGGGGGCAGTGAGAACTCGACGTCTGTGGTTCGAGATTCCAAGCCTTCGTCAAGGCTATTCTGTAGCGATTCGGCCCTATGAGATACTAGTTCGATTGATGTTTGGGACATTGAAGATTTAAAGTTATGTGATAAGTATCGAATCTGGATTGTATTATTGAACAACGAGTAATGCCACTGCCTTATACAACTGGATGGCGATTTCACCTCCTATGTACTCTGAATCGCGCCCTACAAGGACTTGTAAAGTCCAGTGCTTACCGCATATTTCTTCCTGTCTCACCGTTGATGTTGTACTCGTAGGGCGCATAAGGCGTGCGACATCGGCTATGAATGTGGCTGTCTTACCGAAACAGGTTCATTGGTCGGGCAATTGTAAACAAGGACATGCATCGGCTCAATCATCCGATGAACTGAGTCACATGAAAGACGAGAGTTTGAACTAATGCAATGGGCTTGTAAAGACTTAATTATGATACCAATCTATTGTACACGGTATTGAACCAAAGTAAACAAACAAAAGTAACCAATCCATCAAAGATCATCGCTCGCTAAAGCTTGACAAGTACATGCTTCATCTCTCTCTACTCCATATGTGTGTCTCTCTTAGGCATACCCTCGTTGCTGAGGCTGGTGTTGTTGCCGTCCGATCAAAGCAGAGTTACTCTCCATTCGAATACCCTCGTACACCTTGCCCTGACTCTTCTTACTCTTGCTGAGGCCAAGGTAAGGAAAGAAGTAGCAAGGATGTAGAATGGTGACAACTCCGATGGAAATAAGCATCGCTGTCGCGTCAAACACGATGAATAGAGGTTCGTTTCGTAGGACATCTTTTGCGATGGCCGGGATGGTCTCTGCGATACTAGAGAACAAGTCAGTATGACTCAGTCATGTTGATGGTGATAGATGGAGGGGACTCTTACCGGTAGACACATCGGAGGATAATGCAGACATATGCGATACCCAGACAGTAACAGAACCATCGCACCATTTTGGCTTCTTTGTTAGTAGCCTCCTCTCGAGCAACAGGAACCTTTTCACGCGTCGGACCTCCAGCTGAGTACACGGGAGGAGCAGAAGCAGGAGCACCCATCAAGAGATCTCTACCCTTCAATGACGTGTTTCGACGTTGAATGTAGATCAACATAAGAGTTCCACAGCACATCATGTTGGCGACCTGGAACGCAACTCCTCCAGTAACAAGGATCTCTCCCAGCTTCTTGGTCGTCTTGGTCCCCTTGCCCACCGTCTCCAAAGCCGTCAAACCACCACCGATGACCTGTATGAAAATCGAAAGAAAGTCCGTGCCGACAAAGACAAGAGGATACAACCTGGGCTTGATGACCGACCACTTTGCGCCGTACCACATGACGATGTGCTTAAAGGTGACGGATATAGCAGCAGCGACGAGCGTCGGGGCGAGGAGAAGCGTTAGGTAAGAGATGATGAACACATTTTGCTGCCATGGGTTTCGAGAGAGACTGAAGCGTTCGATATGGCCGATGATTTCGAAGATGGTTCCTATGGCTAGCCAGATCATGTACGACCATGTCTTTGCACGTATGCCCTGGAATATCTGTGCGAAGAGTAAAAGTACGAATGCGACGGCAAAGAACCCTGCGGCACCCCCAGAGAGGTAATCACCATAGATGGTAAATTCGACAGGACATTTATCCGAGACTTCTTTGCAGTTGTCGTAGTTTGGTACAAAGGTTTCGTTTTTGTCGCCCATGGTGTTTGTCTGGTACACCTTTTCAAGATGTATGAAGCTGGTTTCGGAAGGATGATGTAAAGATGGATGGTGAATGGGAATCTGTATATAATGTCTAGATACCACAAAAGGGGTTGCTTTATAGATAACAAAGAGGGAACATGACATGTAACATGCAAGGCCTCTTGTATCACCAACCAACACGCAATACCCAGGGCTGTGTGACATCCACTCCAGACAAACAGAGCCTGCATCTTTGCAACTCCAATTTCCACTTTCATCTGCACTGCAACTGTGCTGATGTGTC
This sequence comes from Fusarium pseudograminearum CS3096, assembly GCF_000303195.2. Lineage (NCBI taxonomy): Eukaryota > Fungi > Ascomycota > Sordariomycetes > Hypocreales > Nectriaceae > Fusarium > Fusarium pseudograminearum. Next base: position 7,360,487 of record NC_031954.1, on the reverse strand, counting down.
GTCTAGATAAGAGCAGGAGGTTGACTGCGAGTCTTTTCAGTGGCTTATCTGGTAAAAACATCCCGTCTCTATGAAACACAACCAATCGGAATTATTCTTTTCAAGAGCCAAGGACATCAAAGAGGGACAGACCCCCCATGTATAGTAAGCAGTTTCAATGCAGTAAGCGCCCATCATACCTCAAAAATTTATGCATACGCCGAGGGCCCGAGTCGTCAGCGATTTCACCCGCAGCAGGACCAAGCTGTAACGGGATAAGCACTAACGTCGGTGCGGAATTCTATTTAGTATCCGTACCGGCACGAAGAGTCTACGGTGGTTGTGGTGTTGATGAGTCTCAGCCTTGGAGCTAAGCCTTGACATTGACAGGACATGGATGGTGGGTTCGGTGAGACGCAGGGTATTTCCCTTTTGGGTAGATTATTCGAGATGAGTAAGTCATACCGGCTTTGATTTTATTTTCCGTATGTACGGGTACGATATTGTTATATTTCGTATCTGTCGTACTGTTAAGGGCACCCTTCTTGGACGACTCGCCACCTCATATTTCGTATCTGTATACCATTATATTTGTCAACGTAAACGAAACTAAGTTGTTTCGTCCTACTTGTTATCAGCTTGGTAGAATGTTGCTTGCAGTGCCTGTCAGAAACATGCCGACAGTACATTATCTCCTAGATATTCGCAAATGGAAAGACGCGTAATGTGTATATCAAATTACAATCAGATTCGATTAAACCCACTCGTTTCTAGAACATATATCGACGGTTGTATCATATTAGACCCATTCATTAGACTAGTATTAAGCTCTTTCAGCTTGACAAGGAACATCAAGCACCCTCTCAAACAAGGATCTACCCCTACTACTACCACCACTTACATTACGGGTAGTAAATCACAAAGCATGTAATCGGTTACAGTCACTCATCCATGACAAAACTTGAATGCTACGCAATCTTCCTCTGAACCCACAAAGCCAAGACATATTTTATCTTGCTACGATACCAAAAGAAGAACATTAGGCGAGCAGCAATTAAAAGTATTTTACCCGAAGCCCAAACCAAAGCGGACCAACAGCGGAATTAATGCCAAGTTTCAAGCTCAGCTGGTTGAAAGTGGCAGTGCACACCTTCCCCTGTCCTTGGCTGCTGTCATGACGATCATCACCCGTCTTTGGGCTTATGTAGTCAGCCAAGACCACAGCCTCCAGAAATCAGACCATGATGTCAGCTTTGGTTTTGGTCAGATGGTGGTTGTCTCTGTTAAAGATTCTCTCTATCTTCACCAATCAACTACACCAATCATGTCAAGTCCAATTTGTCCTATGCCGCTGGCCGAGATATTCCGGGATATCTTTGGCAAAGAAAAAGAAACAAACAAAGTCAAGATACTATACGATGATGCTTTCAAGGCTGATATCGGGAGATGGATTGCTTCATGTGCAGTTATTGGACTTGCGGCGGGTATAATTTCAAAGAATCCATCTCAAGGGTTACTTGCTGCAGCAGCATATAATCTTGCAGTCGTATGGTCAAACTATTCTACCATGAACTTCTTTTTACTGACATACTATCAGGGAGCCCTCCACTTCTTTACTGTCAAAATACCAGTCAAACCCCTAAGCATGACCAACCCCCGACCACCCATGTGGTACAATCTAGTCCTGGCCGCTTCAACAGCTATGTGGTTAGCTGCTCTTGTTGTCATGTTTGTCAAGCGAGAGGATATAAGTGCCTATGAAGAATCAAACCACGAGAAGCGAAGAACTGGTTTTGTCGGAGAGATATCTGAAGGAGCCGTATCAATGATGGATAATCTTACGATTGCGTGTGGTTGTTTTGGAGTTTGTGCCTTGTACGTCCCCTTTACTATCATTTTTTCAATGTTGACTAATGTTTCTAGGTTATTTTGTTTATATCAGTGGTTTGTTGTTTATTATTTACACTCGACAAACTTCCGAAAGGTTGAGATACGAGAAGGATTTCGAAAGATGAACAAGATTCCACCCCCAAAAGACAACACCTCTGAAGATGTTTAGGATAAAGATATATACAGTTTTTTCGTACAAGTGGCTTAGGAGGTCATTCTCCTAGAGACAGACTTTGCTTGTTGGTAGATACCAACAATCACAGCCACTTTTGCATATTGCTTGCAAACTGATAACCAAACCAACAAATCAACATCAAAGTGTATTAATCACACAGACATCTGCGAGCCTTGTACTACACACCCTCAGATGCAATATATATGTATGCACATATCTCCCGTAAGACTCTTCACATTCATCTCAACGCATCCTCAAACAAGCCACCTTCAAAATTCCATGATCTTGAATCTTAGCTCCCGCAATCATGTCATTCGTTCCTTTCAAAATCCCCACCTCTGGAAATGTCCAAGAGCGTATCGGTCCCAAGAAGGACAGCCCTGAGGTTGACTTGAATGCTCAAGAGCTCCTCCTGGATTATCTGGCGAGCAATTCAGATGAATACTGTCGCGTTCGGGATTTGAGAAAAAAGGTACACCCCCATCACTCCATGTATAGAGTCTCGCTAACAACTTTCTCCATAGGGCTGGGAGAACAGCCAGGGAGACGAATATTTCAAGAAGCAACGACAAGATGCAGACGGAGCCGATGAGAACAAGCGTCGATTTTTCTACAACATGATGAAGACCATCGCATTGGACCTCGACTTATCAACAGGGGCCTTGACACGAGGTTCTCTCAGAACAGAACGTGTGCTCGACATGTGCGCCGCACCAGGAGGTTTCATCGATCAAACTATGATCATGTGTCATGATATCACCCGCGTCAGAGCCATGAGTCTCCCCCAAGAAGAAGGCGGTCACGAAATGAGGCTTGAGAACAAAAGCGTCAACGTCGAGTTTCGTGATATCACGATGCTAGCAGGCGACATGGGCGTTGTCGAACAAGACATCCCTGACAACTTTCCTGAGCGAGGAAAGTTGATACTCGATCGAGTTTTTGAGTCTGACGAGAAGTACGATCTCGTCTTCTGCGACGGCCAAGTCCTACGCACTCAGCAGCGCTCCGAATGGCGCGAACGAGGTGAAGCAACTCGTCTACAAGTGACGGAACTGGCGCTGGGTCTAGAGCACCTGAGCACTGGCGGAACGATGATCATCCTGATGCACATGCTGGACACATGGCGTAGCTTCAAATTCATCCACCAATTCAGCCAAATCGCAGACGTTTCTCTGTACAAGCATCACAGACACCACCGATTTCGATCATCATTCTACCTCATCGCCAAGAACGTTCAGGCAGAGAGTTCGTACGCCAAGAGCCTTGTAAAGTTGTGGAAGGAGCAGTACAAGATTGCTGCGTTTGGTAGTGAAGAGGAGCGTGTCAGGGTGCATTGGGAGGGTAAAGAAGTTGCCCAGGGCAGAATTGATGAATTTGGGGCCGACTTTATCAAGATGGGATACAACATTTGGAGGACTCAGGCTGATGGACTGGAGAATGCACCCTTTATCAAGGGTCTTTGATGGATATGGCTTCTGTTTCGGTTCCACGACCTATTTGTCGTTTTTCTTGTTGCAGTGTTGATGAGCTGGGGCTTGCTCTAAGTAGAAGGCCATGACTAGTAGGGCTATCTCGAGGCTACTCTCAGTTGTAAACGCAAAGTATTTGAATGCCGCAATTGGTAATTTTATATATCGTATCAAATGACTGTATTCGGTAATAGTGAGTGTCAGACCAGATGAGGCTGAGGTTCAAACTTCATGATAGTGGGTCCCATGCTCTCCTCATACTGAAACTCTCAATCTTCCAACTTCCTTTCTTTACATAGCAAGGCACTTATTCTACTGTAAGTATATCATCATGATCTTCTGCAATTCCTAAAACCTCTAGACATAACTCTATGACCATCCGACAAGATCTATCTTGATGGTAGACGTCTTGGGCCGACAGCTATCACGCGACACATCTACGCAGCGACGATGCCTTTCTATCCAGCATTGACAGCAAATATTACATGGCGAGCATGTTATTGATGAGCAGAGACATTCTGGCAAAGAAAAACACACTTCAATTGATTCAATTTAGTTCACTACAGCATTTTCCCAAACAAAGAAACTCCCTCATTATATCCCATATTACTCGTCACCGTCCTCAGACAGGATCCCCTCCTCAACAACCCTAACCTTAACCTTCATACCCCAAGGCTCATCATCGCCAACCCAGTTCTTCTTTTTACCAATCTTTTCAACGTCGCTGGCCGCTTCCTCGACCGTCTCCTTGGTTCTGGCGGGGTCATTCTTTGTCTTTTGCACAGAGATGGTGAGCAGGAGACCCTCCTTGTTCTTCTTCTTGCCCAGAGTGTACGACCACTGCGCAGTAAAGACCACACGCGGCTTAGACTTGTGGATCTTTCCAGCTGGGTAGAGTGCTGTGATGAGTTGTCCTACTCTGCCGAGGTAAGACGCCCACCAGACTTCTTCGGGTGTGAGCATCTCACGAAGAGACTCACGGAACTCCAGCTCTCGGGGCGGAAGTTCGCCGCCGTATCTGGATTCGAGCATCAATGCAAGTCTAGCACGGTCTTGGTGCGAAACGCCATGGATTGAAGACATGACTCCGACGCTGGTCGAGTACAGCGCAGTCGTCGAGGCGGTTTCCTTGGACATGAACATATGGAGGTACATGGAATTGGCAAACGAATCCACGACAGGCTCGCCAAACTCCTCTGGAAACTCCTTCTTCTTTGAAGCTCTAGGGATTGAGCTCTTCAGGAGCTGTTGGATAAGGTGTCGCGAGCCGGGCGCGAAGTAACCAGTTGCTACCTCCAATGGTGACATAGCTCGAACGGAGGGTGGCAGCTGTTTGAACAGGAATCCCTCTCTCACGCCGCCCTGGCAGAAGTGCGCTTCCCTAATACCTCCAGGAATGGATTCGGAGAGGACATTGACAAGGAATGCGACAGCGGGGACTTGAGATCTTCTACGATCGGAGACACGGAAGATGTCCTTGGCGGCATGAGCGACATGCTTGAGGGCTTCGGTATCTTCGAACTGCTTGCGCTTGGCCGTGTAGCCATTGATGATGGAGATGGGATAATAGCTGCCATCCGTCTGGTTAAGATAGAGAAGCAGGTATCCCCATCCTCTGAATCCGCCGCCAGAGAGATAGATACGGTATCCGCCTTCCTTCTGGGCCTTTTCGACCATTTCCGCGGGGATCTGGAGGTTGTGGTAAGCATCTCTAAAGTTGGCAATCATCTCCTGCTCGAACGCTTTGACAGCAGCATCAGCTTCGTCCTTCTTCTTGCCATCCCGGAGATCGTGGAGCTTCTTGGTCAAAGCAGCGGCTCCGTAGGGGAAACTGAAGCTTCCCTTGGGACTGATGCGGACCTGACCGCGTGAGCTGAGCATCCAGGTGATCTGGGTACTGCCACCTCCAAGGTCCATGACGAGACCTTCCATATTGGAAAAGCCACTGGCAATGCCCAAAGCGCCAATCTGACCTTCCTCCTCCTTGGGTAAAAGCTCAACGTTCAGGCCTGTCTTGTCTTTGATGGCAGCTAAAAACGCCTTGGAGTTCTTTGCGGCGCGCGTAGCTTCGGTCGCGATGACATGGACATTCTCCCTCTTGCAGCTGAAATCTTCACAGATAACAACGAACCTACTCAAAACAGAGACGACAGACTTGATGACATCGTCGGGGATGGGGATCTTTTCGCCCGTCTCGGGGTCATATTGAGAGTCGTACAGTGAGATTGAGGCGCGGTACTGGTAGACGGTCGGCAGCATACGAGCATTTGGGCTCGAAAGGTCGGAGATGGAGAGACGAATGCCGTTGCTGGTAAACACGATCTTGTCAGCTTGACGTGTCGTGCAATTGATGGATGAATGGTCTCTCACCTTCCCATGTCAACAACACCGACTAGCTTACCCTCATGGCCCTGCCACGGAGGATGACCGCCCTGGAGATGGGGGATTGACGGCTGGGGAACATCCTCGTCATCGCTACTCTCGGGGCCAAACTCGGCAATTGGGTCGATGATTTCAAAGTCAGAAAAGTCCATCATTTTGATGTTGTGTTGTAGATGGAAGAAGAATGATGATGCTAGCTAGGAGAGCTCCCCAGCCAAATATTTTGGGGACGGGAGCTTCCATCGCTACGAAGGTAGGTAGCTGAGGCCTGCTAAGCCTGCTAAGCTGGGCTGTTAGGGTGTTTCAGCTACTGACGTATCTACGCCAACCTTAAATGAGCTTGGCCAGTAATCGCTCCAGTTACAGTTGATCAGCGACGCCAGCGCAACGTGTTCTGGACAGATCATTGGCTAAGATGACGGACGGGATAGAGATTATCGCTTATCTAACCTTGTTTGCGATCGGGATGGATTTTGACAACAACTTCAACCCAAGACAGATGCATCATCAGCATCAGAGTAAGATATGTTGGCCGCCTGAGGCATTGATGAGAGACGGAATTAGTCAGTCAGTTTATGTCATTGGGTTCCTGTTCTGAGTTTGATCTTTGACATGCGAAAATAGATACAGGCCAACGTCTGTGCTACCCACTACATCAGCACAAACAAAGACCCAACACCACATCGACAGGTATTCATTCCATATCAAGGATCGTCTAATTCTTCTGGTTTCCATCAACTGACCTCGGCAACAAAGAAAGGGGACTTGATCAATCGCCCAAGATGCACGAGTGACCAGCCATCAAGCCATGATCTACGCACGTTCATTCCTCGAAACGCCACCCTCAGGGTATCAGAAGCATAAGAGACAAAATTATTAGGGCAGCTTATGCCACTTAGACTAAGCTTCTTAGACTACTTATTTTTATACCCTAAGACTTAGGAGGCCAACTTTTCTGCTACCCACTAGGCCACTTCCAACCATCTTTCTTTATTGTCATCGCAAACATGGACTCATTCGTTTAATAAACCACATCACCTGTTCCTCGTCTCAAGCGTAATCTTCTTTGTTTGTAAAAGTACTCTATTCTAGAGTCTATGCCGTCTATGCTTTGTAGTTTGATTTAAACCCGAGAAACTTCTAAACCCGAGATGCCGAGGAAACACTTATATAAACGTCCCCTTCATCCTCCATTTCCCCTTCTCAGACACTCATCAATTCTCATTTTCTCCAATCATCTCAGGCGAGTACCTGCACCTCGAAGTTCAAATCTTGTCAATTATCGGTCTGATCTGATGAGTGATAGAGTTCAAGTGGCTAATGCTGCTATAGATGGTAAGATTTACTACAAGTTTATCTACCCATCAAACAGTTTTGTTCTCCATTTAACCCACATTGCCTCTGTCTGATCAGCGCGGTGATTGATCAAGACTTGAACTTCGAGGTCCAGCCCTAGTCTCAGCATCCCTTCAACAAACCTACCATGAAGCCGACCCAAGATGCTTACTTCCCGATGATGTCGCCCAAAAGTCCAGAGCAACATTCGCTCGCTAAACGGTAAGGCCCTTTCTCGTTCGATCCTCGTCAGCTGGTCATTGTACGAGGGATGTACATCAGGATACTGATCCATCTCTAGGAACTGGTAGAGCTCACTTGCCTTACCTGGGGGAACCAAACTCTGCGACTCCAAGTCCCGAATCGCATCAACAACCCATTGCTGGCAGAACCTACCGTGCGTTCTTCTGGTCGCGGCGTGTATTCGGTGACACTGACGCTCTGGCATTGTTGTGATGAAGTAGCGTTTGGCCGGTGTGGGAAAGGGGTTTGGCCATCCACACTCAAAGTCAAACCTCCAAGGCTCGCCCATGCTTGGTCCACCAGCCATGCGAAAGCGAAACGCCCTCCCAAAGAATGGATCGTGGAAGATGAGTGCCCAGTCGCAGTTCCTGCCCTCGATGGTGGGGCTGTACATGTCGACGCTCAGTTCCATGGTCCTTTCGACACGGCGCCTTACGGCCATTTCATCACGATAGTGCCAGAACGTTGGTGTTACCGGGTACACGCCGTCGTCAAAAAAACGCATGGGGAAGTCCTCAAAGTCGAATTCACCATCAGAGTCAGATGTGACTTGTTCGCGATGGTAAATGGGGGTTGGTTGAAGCAAGGTCACCTCTTCATCAAAGTCGGATTCATCGTCAGAGTCAGATGTCTCTTGTTCCCAATGATAAATTGGTGTTGGTTTGAGCATGCCTCGAGCCAACGCCAATTTATCGACGGGAATCTGACATATCTGACTCTGATGCGTTGGTCGGAGCATGGTGGAATCTTCAAGGTCGGATTCATCATCAGAGTCAGCGGTTGCTTGTTGCCGATGATAAATTGGTGTTGGTTGGAGCATGGCAAAGACTCCATCCAGCGCCAATTTATCATCGGCATTGAAACACGTCCCCCTCTGATGGTAAATTGGTGTTGGTCGGATCATGGATCGAGCAGCCGCCCCTGCCTCATCGTCTTGGTGGGTGATGTGGAAGGAATACATCTTGACCGAATTGAGAAGTTTATTCGATAAATAGCCTGAGGATAGAAAGTGAGAATTGATGTTGTCTTGGTTACCTAGTGTTTCTATCTGGAATTGGTGGTGATGAAAGAAGAAAGAATCCTCTGGAGGTGTTCTTTTATAATGAACGATTATCGTTTCTCATGGCCAATGCACCGGATTAGCCCTAGGTGGCTGAGCTGAAGATGTAGGTGATGTTCGAGGAACAATTGAATTGTTCGCTTTAACTCTTTGACTGTATTGACTTGGTTTCTTTGTTCTCGAGTACATGTTCATGAGCGAAACATGAACAACACCACATGATGTCAGTAACCAGAACTTTAACCCTAATCAACGATTCTATTTAAATAGATTTCAATTGATGACGTTCAGCTAATATTTGTTCTATCATTCTCAGTGTTGGGAATTCTCTGGACTTTGTAGTTGTGCTGAGAATGTGTCGAGCCATCGACAGTACAAACTGCTACTACCACCACTCAAAACCAACCGTGCACAAAAATACCGTAATTTCTTCTGTATAGAATAATATACTCTGTAGACTCTGCTTGTGGATAACAACATCATAAGTCATCGAAATGATGCACATTCCCAATCGTCTTAAACCCGATGCTATCCACTATCTTCAATTTAGTAGTTTTCTCTCATATGAGGGGCAAAAAACTTACAAACTCACTTCAACCACCACCATCCATATTAAAAATGCCTTCCAAAATACTCATCCTCGACGGCGGCCTCGGTACCTCCCTCGAGTCAAAGTACTCGGTTACTTTCTCTCGCTCAACTCCTCTCTGGTCTTCTCATCTACTCGTCGCTGACCAACCAACCCTCCAATCATGCCAGTCCGATTTCGGCGCTGTCCCCGTTGACGTGCTCCTCACAGCAACATACCAAGTCTCACTGCACGGATTCGCAGATACTCGCACTGAGGAATTTCCCGAGGGTATCTCTCGTGAGAATGTCCCGCGCTTTTTGGATGACTCTGTCAGAATCGCTGAGCGTGCTGTCGGCGACAAGGGCTGTGTCGCTCTTAGCATTGGACCTTATGGCGCTTGTATGATTCCTGGCCAGGAGTACAGCGGGAAATATGACGAGAAGCATGATTCTCTGCAAGATTTGGAATCATGGCATCGTGAGCGCTTGGGAGTGTTTTCTGAAGTCAATGATATCCAGAAGCGACTGGGTTACGTTGCGCTCGAGACAATTCCTCGTCTAGATGAGATTATCGCCATGCGCAAAGCCCTCGCCGCAACACCAGCGCTATCCAAACTCCCATACTGGACCGCCCTTCTCTCTCCGGAAAAAGATCTGCGACTCCCCGACGGTAACTCCATCGAGTCCGCCGTCGAAGCCATGCTGGACCCTGAAGTTTCAGCCAACATCCCCTGGGGCATCGGCATCAACTGCACAAAGGTCGACAAGCTAGATAGCCTGCTGCAGATCTTTGAGAGCACTGTTTCGAATATGGTGGAAAAGGGCAAGATTACTGAGTGGCCTGCTCTTGTGCTGTATCCTGATGGCACCAATGGTGAAGTCTACAATACGACGACGCAAAAGTGGGAGATGCCTGATGGTGCTGAGAACCAGAGGCGATCATCTTGGGAGGGCCAGCTTGAAGATGTTGTTAAAGCTACTGAGGGTCGAGGAAAGTGGCCTGCTATCTTGGTTGGTGGGTGCTGCAGGGCTGGAAGCGAAGATATCAAGAAGCTACGTGATCGACTTGTCTAAAACGATACCAATTGTCATAGCTCAAAGTATGTCTCAATTTAAAAGTATTATGATTCCACAGAGTCCCGACTGAAGAGTGTACATTATGATGACGATGAATGTTTTCTATTATAATTCAGCATTGATACCCTGTCAACATCCATACGGATTGTATCCCAACTCACTTATATCAGCACTCAACTCTCTCCCCTGCATCATCTCAGCCATAACTTTCCCCGTACCCAATGACAAACTTATCCCCCACGGCCCATGCCCCGTTGCAACATAAACACCGCCAATACTTCCTTTCCGCGTGGTATAACCTTGCCGTAGATCTACATCCTCTATCCGCGTGATATACGGCGTCCCTCTTTCCGACACAGGTCGAAAGCACAACCCCGTGCGTATTATCTCCAATTCCTCACCTTGAGTGTCAATTATTTGCTTCGCCAGGTCCTTCAACTTTTCGAGTTGTGAATCTATGGGTTTTGCACCTGTTGCCAACGGCGGTAGTCGTGTTGATGTGTTCAAGCCGCCGAGCCATATGTCGCCGTTTGGACGAGCGTAAATCTCGGGGGAGAATGTATCTGTACTGGTGTATACCGAATGGAACGTATCGCCTATATCTGCTGGGTTCTTAACCACGAGTGAATGGCCCGCAAGGCTCATGACTGGTATGTTGATATGTGACCCCGGAAACATGGACTCCAACACACTCGGTGTCCATGCCCCGGCGCATACTAGTATCCTGGTAGCCGGTATAGTTGTTTCCGAAGAACAGTCCGTGTAGCCAATATGGACATACGACAACTCGTCATGGCAGTCAGCGCCTACGTGTCGGACGATAGCAGGTGTATGTATCCTGACACCTGCTTCCCGACACTTTTGAAGAAGAAATTGGCAGAGTTTCAAGGGATCGCTAGTCGCGTCTTGTTAGTGGCATGTATATCTCACGGGTTCAGTCACTTACAGGACAGCTGTGCCTTCACCATTGTCAACCAGACTAAGAGCATCACCCTTCACACGTTTGAGCCAAGGTGGACTATTCCTATCCTTCACTTCTCCCCTCTCATCTACTAAATCCACACGACTTCCACCTTCACTTAGCCAGTCCTTTCCTGCGAAGCTTTTGGGTTTCCTTCTCGGTAGCTCATAATTCACAGTGAGAGACTTTGCATACAGCCATTTCTCGCGCCCATCGTACTGCTCAGCCAGCCGTTCATGTTCGTCGAAACTAAGTGCTCCCAGAGACGCAAGATCTTCATGAAACCAGTCCCTAGCGAGAAAGCCACCCGCGTATCCTGACGCCGACGTGAACAGTTGAGCGGATGAGTCGACTAGGTGGATCGTTGACCCTGGTTGATGCTCGGATAGATAGTAGGCTGTCGCAATGCCGATTATTCCACCTCCAACGATTACTGTTGAAGCCATCGAGTACAAAAAGGGGATATTATAAATTAAATGGGATGTATTGTATAAATAATGAGAATCATCGACGCTGATGGCGGAAGTTATTACTAACAAAGGAACCGATGACGTGAGTGACCTTGGATACAGGGTAGACAAAATGGAACGAAGCTCCAGAAATTGACCCCTCCAAACCCCCACTCTGATGTGATGAGAAGCATCAGTGAGTGAAAAGCTGCCAAGGTAGCGTTCCTCATCGTCATCTTCAACTTTACCAACATCATTAGACGACATATTATTCGAAAATGGCTTCCAAAGTATTCATTGTTACTGGCGCCAGCAAGGGCATTGGCGCTGCCATTGCTCAATACCTTGTCAACCAATCTCACAAGGTCGTGATCACAGCTCGATCATCTGAGCCTCTGGAAGGATTGAAGAAATCGCATCCTGACCAGGTTCAGTTTATCGCTGGGGATATCGTTGAGCCTCAAGTACGTGGTTCGCTGGCTTAATGACATATGTAGCTAATCGGTTTGATCAGATGCCTACTAAGCTGGTAAACCTGGCTGTGTCTACCTTTGGCAAGGTTGACGGCCTTGTTGTTAACCACGGCATGTTGATACCCAACAAGTTCGCAGACACCTCTCTCGAAGAGTGGAAGAAGGTTTATGATATCAACGTCTTCAGTGGTATCGCCTTGGTAAGGTGGACAGTCATCTGCACTCGTGTACTACGCTGACAAAACCAGGCACAAGCCGCAATCCAAGAGCTACGCAAGTCCAAGGGGTGCATCGTGTGGGTTTCATCAGGAGCAGCAGCAAAGGAGTATGCGGGATGGTCAAGCTACGGTTCATCAAAGGCTGCCTACAACTCCATCTCTGGTCACATTGCCATTGAAGAGCCCGACATCACAAGTGTTTCCATTGCACCGGGTCGAGTGGACACCGAGATGCAAGGCGTTATTAGGTCAGGAGGCAAGGAATCTATGAACCAGGCACAGTACGAATCATTTGTCGATGCCAAGGAGAAGGGCATCCTGCTCAAGCCTGAACAACCTGGCAATGTCATGGCAAAGTTTGTCGCAGACCCGCTTAAGGAGCTGAGCGGAAAATTCTTCTCGTATGTTTCACGATATGCTGTGGAATCAAGGACTAACGGTTATGCAGTTGGAACTCACCAGAGGTTAAGGCGTACCAGGAATAGAGTAGACCTTGGTAGGGATGGGAACACGAAACACCTGTATATCTCAAGCAATGTTAGCTTATGTCTTTACAAATATGAAGATAGACAAAAGGTAGAAAGACAAATGCAAGTCAGTCGAAAGATGAAAAGCTCTTAATTTGCTCCACATGGAGTTTCGGATTTAGCATGGAATGTAAGTTTCTTCATCATAGCATTTGATTTCGCGAGTAGAAAAAGTAAAATATGTTCTTACCTGTTGCAGGATTGTCGCATGTGACAGTGTTGATACCTGATATCCGAAGCAGCTGCTTTGTCGCATGTTGGTTGGAGGTCCAGCATGTTGGACAAAGCAAACGTGCAATCGAATGCGCACGGGCTATCGTATCGACGAGATCGAGGCACTGAGTAGTCTGTGGGAGAAAGCAGCCTAGACTTTAAGTCGGTTAGCGACTGGTCAAGTTCAAGGTCAAACATTGAAACAATGATGATTGCGATCAATCAGTTCTTGTCCATTTGGCACAGGACGAAGTCAATCAGCACAGGAGGCTTGTCGAACCTCCTAAGCCTGGGGCGACAACATATCTCATCATGCGATGTGGTGTGTAGGGGAACAGAAAAAACTTACCCAGAAGACTGGTAGGTGGTTCAGGTTGAAAGCATCGCGCAAAGCGAGTGTTTTCGGGGTATAGCAAACAAGCGCAAAGGACGCTGTCATGTAGCATAGCAAAGCAAAGCCGGAGCTCAATCGGAGCTTTCTGGCATGTTGGAGTGAGAGAGGAATGGAGGGAAAAGAGAGAAAGAATGTGTTGATGAAGGAACAAGAAATGGAAAATTTCAAGAGATGGAAGTTCTAAAATAGACGTGAATGACTGGTCCGTGCGTGGGAAAAAAGACGCGCCCTTGTGGCTGGATTTAGGTCCTGAGGCTTCAGTGGGTTCTTGTTGGATGCAGGTGCAGGTGCAGCTACAGGTGGGGTTGTTTTTAGCTGCAAAAAGTAACAAGCACAAGCAGGAAGGAGAGGAGCTCTCAGATACAAAAGAGGCTTGCCCCACCACTCATGGGCCTGAGTAACCATCCGTCTCCTTCCCGCCTTGATTGACAAAGACGTCCTATTCGTTTTTTGAAGCTCATCAACGAGATATAAAAAAGACAACGACAATCCACCACAAACAACGACACAAGCAGATCACCAAATTATCCAACAGTCACCAGCATTTCATCATTTGCTCACTATTACTGGTCATTTTTTGCTAATTTTCTGCTGTTTGATCAACGCTTGTCATCGCGTTGCAGCCCTGCAACTCATCGACACCCAACCGCGTCGTCTTGGTGTATACACTGTCCCAGCAAACACTCTTCATCACCACTTGATTCACAGATTCCAAATCTTTCGAAAATATGTCCGATCACGAGTTTGGAGGTAAGACTTGACCCTGGTGTCTCTTTTTTTCTTCATCTTTTGTTTCCTGTTGTGTTGCTGCGTACCCGAATCTGGTCTGTGATGAGCATCACCACCATGCATCACTGCTGGAAGAAACGACTCTGTGAATCAGACTCACCTCATTTCTTTTGCTTAAATATGAGAACTGTTTCTGTTGCCGCTTTTCTTTCTAAACCATTCTCATCATCATCATCATCTACACTCATGAACTAGCGATTTACTCTCATATTGTCCTTTCCATCTCAACCATCATACTCAACATTAAATACACTGCATCCTTCAAATATCTTGTTATCACTCTTATTTCATCATGCCTCTACCAGCATCTACCAAGTATTGGCAGAAGTATGACAACGGCACACTGGGTCGGCTATTCATTTCTCACACGAGAACCTTTGCTAACAATCTTTTTCTATAGGCAACGAAGACTTGTCGCTACCCAAGGGTATGTTTGTTCATATTTCCTGCATATGAGCTTTGAGCTGACATAACCACAGCTACTGTCCAAAAGATTGTGTCGGAAATCCTACCCCCGCAAGCAGGCGTGGCCTTTGCCAAGGAAGCTCGTGATCTCCTCATAGAATGTTGCGTCGAGTTCATCACCCTTATCTCATCAGAGGCAAATGAGATCTCAGAGAAGGAGGCAAAGAAGACCATCGCTTGCGACCACATCACCAAGGCTTTAGAGCAACTAGGCTTCACTGACATGGTTCCTGCTGTTCTCGAGGCAGCAGCCGAGCACAAGGAAGTTCAAAAGGTACGCTTCTCTTTTCTTGGCATTCTCGGCCATTACTAACTGTTACTAGGGTCGTGAGAAAAAGGCAGACAAGTTTGCCAACAGCGGCATGTCCATGGAAGAGCTCGCTCGTCTACAAGAGGAGCAGTTCGCCGCGGCACGAGAGCGTCACGGTTAGAAATCTGAATTGTCTCATGGGTCATGTTGAAAGAAGTAAAAGGGCGTCAGGGTATTTTGGCATTGCTAGGCGTTGACGAACAGGACTGGCTGGACTGGACTGGACTGGATTGGGCTTGGATGAGCCTGGGATTTTGTCATGACGGAGCGGGCGGGTTATCTGACTCGTTACTGAATCACTTTCGCTTATAGATGAGGGAGGTACATACGATTTGAAATGCATGTTTATTTCCACTTAATCATGACTGGACATGTCTGTTGTTGGTGATGCCCAGCCACTCAGCCCACTTCAAGAGACTTCAGTACCTTGTTGAGGAGGCTGTGATGGTGACTTCATGACGTGATAAACTCCAACTCTACTGGGATGTCATCTTGACACCTAATTAACCTTACCTAGGTATCCAATTAATCACTATAACCTTGCCCAGGCTTCCATTATATTCTCTGTTGCCTGATAGTAATATTCCCCGAATGATTCACTTACAGTCTCCTTATCGATAAGCGCCAAAGTGAAAAATGATGTAAACCTGATAAATCCCCCCACCTTTCTTTGCTTAAGGCTTGACTCCCACCATCACAATTCAATTCCCATTTTATATGCGCCATCAGGATTTTGTAAAAGTAATCAAACTTTTACTCCCATCGTCGCCAAAATAGGTCGCAGACGAAAAAACAAAAACAAGCCTGGACCACGCGTCCCTCGTTGGCTTCGTCGCAAAATGGGTCAGGAAGAGTCCTCCATGGGCTACAGCGGCCCGCCCGTAACGCTCTCTGAGCGGAGCTTGGCCGCTGTCGCAGCGAGCATCAAGTCGGGTCGCAGCAAGAATATTGTGGTTCTGACGGGCGCTGGTATCTCGACTGCTGCTGGGAGTAAGTGAAATAGAATATACAAATGGGCTTGATCTGTATCTGACAAGGGGAACTAGTTCCCGACTTTCGATCGCCTGGAACAGGTCTTTATGCCAATCTTGCTCGTCTCAATCTACCCTACGCCGAAGCCGTCTTCGATATCTCCTACTTTCGCGAGCACCCCGAGCCGTTCTACGTACTAGCAAACGAATTATATCCTGGGAAATTCCATCCGACCGTATCGCATGCCTTCATTGCTCTCCTCGCCCGCAAGCAACTTCTCCAGATGCTCTTTACCCAGAATATCGATTGTCTTGAGCGCGTAGCTGGAGTTCCTTCGGACAGGATCATCGAGGCCCACGGAAGCTTCGCAAAGCAGCGCTGTATCGAGTGCAAGGAAGAGTACCCGGACGACAAGATGAAGGAGCACGTCTTTGGAGGCAAGGTTCCTCATTGCGACAAGGAAGGCTGCAAAGGACTCGTCAAGCCTGATATTGTTTTCTTTGGCGAACCTCTGCCCAAGGCTTTCGACAACAATACTTTCCAAGTCGCAATGGCAGACATGGTCTTGGTTGTTGGTACAAGTTTGAGTGTCTACCCCTTTGCGGCCCTCCCAGGCCTGGCGCAAGAGGGAAAGCCGCGTGTGCTCTTCAATATGGAGCAGGTCGGTCAGCTTGGCAGTCGATCTGACGATGTTATCGAACTAGGCGACTGCGACGCAGGAATTCGCAAGTTCGCTGATGAGCTCGGCTGGCGTGATGAGCTCGAGGCACTGTGGAGAGAGATCGTGGGCGATGCCGAGGCAGACAGACAGAACAGCGGCAGAGAGAAAGAGGCAGTACAAGATGAAGTTGAGCGCTTGGCAGCCGAGGTCGGAGCTGTTGTCATCGACGACGGCGAGGGTAAGGCTGATGCCAAGCTCGAAGATACGAAGGAGGATGTGCTTTCGTATAAAGTGCCTGCCAAGCTTGACGAAGAGCAACCCAAGACTGGACATAACAATTCAGAGCCAGCAGCTGACCCTCCATCTACAACGGCTGCAGAGGACAAGACCAAGGAGTCACCAAAGACGGAGCAACTCAAGCCAGAGAATCTCGAGCAAATCGAGGCCAAGGCAGCCAAAACGGAGTCATTGGTCACAGAGCCCCCTAGATCGCCCCCTTCAGAAGAACAAACATCACAAACAGAGACGCAGACAGAGACGCCCAAGGATGAGCCTACTGCTGCACCCACGGAGTCCACTACTAAAGAAGGAGAGAGCAAATCCACATTGTAAACAGGATTCATGGTTTTTTAAAAAGGAGGAAAGAGAAAAGAAAAGAAAAAATGGAGTTGGAGTCAAGAGCTACGAATTACTGTCATCACAAAACGCTGCTGGCAGACGAACTAGATGAGTTTTCTTATGTTGGTCACGACGAAATGCGTTAGGTTAGTATACTATACGGTTATCTAAATGATTCGGGTCGGCTGAGGTCAACTCGCTGTTAGTCTACAATAAATGTTTCAAAATCGTCTGGCTTTTGGTTGGGGTTGCATGTGAGCTGAGCGACATATGGCGGTAAGACGAGAGGTGTCAAAAGTTCCGGCATATACGAAATTCTGCCCTATGGTGTATGACTGCATGCCATCCTTTTTGCTGACCGGGACAAGGGGTCGAGTGAGATAAGCGAAACGGCAAGTATACCCTTTGTGGTTTGTAGTGGTTTCATAAAATTATCATAATATATAAAAAAAGAAAAGAAAATATGTCCTGATAGATATCAGGCTCCCCGCTCATGCTGACACATTCATCATGAAGATACGATAACGACCGTTGGAGGATCCCTTTCTCGTATACATTGGCTTAACCTTCCAGCAAAGGAACGACAACGATTAACCAAAGGGTATCTCGCTCACAATCCGCTGTCAATCTGCGCCGGGATATTGGACAAAGTCCAGTGCCCCCATTGCCGGCATGTCTCTGCTACCACATTCGGTATACGTAGCTTTTCAACCTGATCCGGATTGGTGAGAAACTGTGCGAGAAGTCCTGCCGAGACATGCCACGCGATGTGACAGTGGAACGGCCAGACACCTGTGGTTGTGTGTGAGCAAATGCTACCATAGCGAGGGGGAATTTTGAGGCTGAGTCAGGGGAAGACATACCTGGATTACTCCCAGCGTCGAATTGGATAACGAGGTGTCCTCTACCCCGGATCTGAACGACGTCACGCCGCTGTGGATTGTGTTCATTGATGATTGTGCCATCCCAGTCGCCTAGTCCTTCGTGTAGGACGTACATATTGAATCCGTGCAGATGCATGGGGTGGCTGTCAAGTCGAGCGTCAGCAATTGTCAAGAATCACATGTTTTTGTCAGTTCCTTACGCTACAGGCGTCTTGTTGTTAATCACCACTCGAACGCTCTTTGCCTTGCCAGTATTGATAACATTCCACTCCTTGTCAAAGGTGTGGTTTCCAAGTTTACTCAGAAGCAGGGTTGGGCTGTTGTAGTTTGTCCTAGCAGCCACGCCTCCCAGCGACCAGAGAGTAATGTTGCTCGCGTTCTTGAATGATGCTATATCAAGCTCAATGGTTTTGTCGGCTGGAGGTAGGGGTAACTTCATCAAAGGCCTGGTCATGCTCAGATCATCATTGGCGCAAGTCGCAGGATCAGGGATGTTCCATGGTTTTGACTTTGGTTCCTTTTTGGGATTTGCATTATCGTAGTATACCGCTGCGAGAGCATCATGAGCACGGGCCAGACTGCAGTTGGCAGATATGCTACTGCGCATCCAATAGGACTCCAATTTCCCATTGCCTTTGACCAAGACATCTGTACGTTGTCCAATACCAAGGGTGACGACCTTTGTATTGTAGGGCTCGACTGGAACAAAGTCATTTGCAATAACCGTCATTGTATGGCCGTCGATAGAGAAGCGTTGTATGGCTTCGGCGCTAGGGTTGATGAGGCGTAGGCGATGCACTTTGCCGCGTCTGAAGCGAAACTTTGAGATTCCGGCATTGTTTTTGCAGGTTGTCTTGTCGCCGGGTTGAATACTGGAGCAATTGAAGTTCATCTTTCCATTGATGAGATTGCTGTCAGAAAAGACAATGCCGGGAGTGCCAGGTGTCATGATTTCTTCCACAAGATCAAAATACTCTTTGTGGTACCAGTCGCTCAGCAGAATGGGTCCAACATCAATATCGTAATCTTTCCTTTCTTGTGGACCATAAATGACCAGTGGACCGAACAAACCAGCCAAGTACTGAGCAGAGTAGTGTGAGTGATACCAACTGGTGCCGTAAAGATCTGCGATAAAGGAGTATGTATACGACTGTCCCGGCGCTATGGGGCATTGGGTAACACCAGGAACGCCATCTTCCCAGGGCATGTTTTTCTGGAGGATTCCATGCCAGTGCAGAGACAAGCCTTCATCTTCCAATTCATTGTGGACGGTGACTTGGATTGTGTCACCCCAGTTGGCTTCAATAAGGGGGGCAGGGAACTGTCCATTGACAAGAATTGTAGACAACTCGTATCCATCAGGAGCTATCTTAGCCCGATTGACGGTAAAGTCGTACTTTCTTATGACACCAGTATTAGGATGATCCTGATAATAGTTTGTACGAGTGTTCATGGTACTCCATGGGTAGCCATTGGGAGTGGGATTGTCAGTGAGAAAGGTTGGCAAGTCTGGTGCATCCAGCGTCCCATATGTAGATTCTCTATAAATAGATCAGCACATGTCTATAAAGACAATAGTATCTCTGCCCTACCCATTGGTCTGAAGCTGGGACAGTTGACCTAGAGCCCCTAGGTTGAACTGGTTGCTGTTGGTGTTCCCCATACTGAATAGCCAAGGTGCACTTTCAGGGATCTCTGAGGAAGGTAAAAGGTAAGTTCTCTCATCCTCGATAGGAGGCACCTCTAGTCTATATAGACCTCATCCTGACAGGAGGCGTACGGGCGAACCAACCCTCCATAGCCACAGCATGAGGCGCTCATAACAAGGACAAGGGATGTGCCGAAGACCCGCGAAACCAAGCCTCTTCTGCTGGCGCCGGTCGATCGCATACATGCCAATCTTGAGCTACTGTAGGTTATCAAGGATAAGGTAGCCAGCCAGCTGATGCATATGAGAGAGTGGTGTTGAAGACTAAAAGTTTGGTGAGATGGGACCACATGGCAGTACTCCAGTGAGCCAAAGCTAGCTGCAAGCCATGATGACCGTGAGCACACCAAAAGCATAATTTGTGAAGCACAATTGTCCTATCAGGTTGGGGGTTCAAGCCCTCGTTGGGTCATACGTGAAGGTAAGGTTGTCGAGGGGACATTTGATGTGGCGGGACGACCGGGAACTTAGTTGCCTCAGCCTTGAACGTTGAGAAAATAGACACGAGATTTAGTTCCATCTTTCGAAAGTCGTATATTTAGATGACCCGGTCGTTAGTCGTGCGGGTGGGAGGATTGGCAACTAGGATAACCCCAGATCGTATTTGTTCCGATTTTGACCAGGCGGAAATGACTGTCTCAGACTAGCATGACCCTCAAAAGGAAGTTTTAAGCATGTCGATTATCCCCGGGTACGTAAAAGAAACGGTCTGGACCCAATGGTGTCGAAGCTGTATACAGCTGGACCAACAATACGAAATCGTTGATCTTGGTGCTGCTGGCATTGATGTTGGATCATAACATGATAAGCTAGCGCCAGCCAACAATGCATATTGACATCGTTAGTGCAAGGCGCTGGCGTTATGCTCCAAGCTGGGCAGCCTTCAGCACTTGACGATATCGTGTGCAACTGACTGAAAACTGGTGTACAGCAAGAATGCAGCTTCTAGTATCGATCTTGGGATCTTCTTTAGTCCCAATTGGCGTGCGATACAGTCCAACCTCAGTAAAGATTTTCGCTAAGGTTTTGACGGCGTAACGGCGCAAGGCGGCGGGTTCCTCATTGAGCAATCAACATCATCAAAGCGCCAATTGCGATCGACCGATCATAATCTGGTAGGGGCAGACATGATATGACAAGGAGTCAAGCTAAGTGCGCATGTCAGCTTCAGACGTGTTGGACAAACAAATTATGCAATTACTGCATAAACGGTTCAAAATGGTGCAACAGCACAATCATTGTCCAAGGAAATATTCCGTAGGTGCACAATGTAGTTCAATGTGCATAAGCTGTAAGACGTGAGCGTTGACCCTCAGTTGGTTCCGAAGAAGGAAGTCCGTCAAGCCAACAAACACCAATCGCAGGTATGGCGCAAGTTGCGTAAAAGCAGGACTACCCGCCGCCTATTACATATGCAGAAAAGGCTGGTTATTGAGCGCCATCTCACTGAATCAACCAAAAAGGTTAGTGCAGGGAAACTTTCAGCAGCCAGAAAGTTTCCAGCTCAACAACACCACAGCGCTTGTCAAAACCTCGTATTGGGCGCCGTGGGGTATGCCAACATGCCGGGTCGGTTTACGGTAATGGTGTGTCGATCATGTCTTGTCAGTTAATGTAACCTAGACGGTCGATGGGCCATATTGAACGCCACAGCTCACTCGCCGCCTTTCAAAAATTGTTGTGTAATCTTTTAACTGCATTCACAAACACAGATAGTGAGGTCACTTGAGCCAACAAGCAAGGCGCCTGCAGAGTCTGACAGAATAACAAAAACGCCCTAGAGCAGTGAGACATCCAACTGTAACTGAATGGACTGCTGCATTATCGGTTGTGGGTCTGGGAGCTTGACATGAGATTGGTCCATTTTCGAAATAGATTTGATATATTTTACAGAATGCGGCCATCAGATGCCAGACTGTACAAGGTGGACGTCGAAGTCGACTGGGTATTGCTCTCGTATCGTATGATCTGTTGCTGGTCTCATGATTTCCTCCATGCGGGGTTTGCCATCAGCATTATAGGTCGACGTTGGGCTCGCATATACATGTCGTGCAGTTTAGGATCCGCATCAGATCGAATGACACTGCCAATGGACATGAAGAAGCTGTTGTCTCGGTTAGCAGCTGTACACGTTGGTAGGGCTGGACTCTCAATTACCCAAAGGTCGCACCGGAACCGGCCATGTACTGGCCGAGGGTTCTCATGATGCCGTTAGGGCCAGCACCGTATCGGAAAATGTTGACGGTTCCTGGAATTGTTAGCTGTGAGTCGAAACAGCAAGTACAAGACTAACCAAAGACAAAGCCCATGATGACACCAACAGCTAAAAAAAAATGTTAGAAGTATTCAAACATAGATTCAAGGACCAAGCAGGTAAGTCATACTTCCACCCATCATGGCACCCATCTTAACTGTTTCGTCTGTTAGCGAATGCTTTCTCAATTGAATGGTATCGGCTCAGCATACGCTTATCGGCTGTGGAGGGGCCGTGCTGGCCGACGTTCATAGGAGCGACAGGAGGCATGTTGAGGATATGAATTCGGTATGCGGAGTGTCGGTATTGAAGCTGACAGCGGTGTCTCGGCCGTGGCTGACGAGGTTTGCGGGATTGAAGAACCTGGGGCAAAGAACTGCAATTGCTGATGAAGCTCTATTGCGACGACGACTTCCTCAAATCCTATGACCTATGAAGGATGCTGTCATTGGACGGTTAGCCAAGTGGACCGAGGACTCGGGAAAAGGTCGGTGCGTGATTGAAGAGCACGGGCCAAGTCCGGAAAAACAGTGCGTACAAACTGTGACGACTTCAAAAGTACTGTGAAAACGACGTCACGTGGTCCCCTTCGTGGGTCAAGATCTGGCTCCACAGCACGGCTCTAACTCGCATAGAGACTGTCATGTCATGTTCAAGTTTTCTTCAGACGCTTTCAGTGCACTTGCTGATCTAGACCCTCTTGTCTTGGACATCCTGCCTTTTGTTCTCGTGGTGCCTGGGGTTATGCCAGCAGTGAGCACATGCCAGACATCTTTGGGCGTGTGCTCCACTGTGCGCTCTGTACTCCGTGTGCTTGAGCTGAGGTGCCGACCGGGGCTCCAAATTTGAACACGCCAACACGCCAAGCAGCGCTTAGCGAGAACCTCCCCCGTACTGCCACTGACTGTTACGGCAACCTCTCATCAACTCACTCCACGGCCCTTCAGCCCGACCAACATCATCGTTAGCGACTTGAACCCTATTCCGACATCGCGATATCCTCGTGCTTGGTGAGTTAAGCACCCTCTTTGGCCGTCGCTGGCCCGACTCGCCCTTTGACCCCTGTCCCGCCGTACTCTTGGGTCATCGCCGATCGTCTATCTTGATTTCCAAAAACCTGTTCCCAGCCACGAGCTCATGATTTTTTAAGTCCACCAGCAACGTTAAGCCACACTGAAGCATTGATTACTCGAGTGCGTTTCGTCAAAGTTATCACGTCTCCTTTGCGGGCGATTATTCAGCATCGCTTCAGCCTCTCTCTCCCCTGCCGGTGGAGTGACATCGATCCCCTGGGCGCGAGCTGCACACGTCTCTTCTTCATATCCGGCATCCACCTATTTTATATAACCCGAAACTGCGTCTATCGGCCGCAAGCTGCTGAACCTCAACCATCTCCATGACCGCAGTCGCAAACCCGCCAAATTTTTCCAACTCGAGACAAGCATGGGGTGCAATTAACGGGAATCATCAAATGACTTCAGAAGAAGGCCGAGGTGGCATAGGCATGTTCGCGCCGCGCAAGCCTCTCAGTCGCTCCAACTCGTCCTCATCTGTCTCGTCAAACTCGTCCAATTCATCCGCTACCACAGTTGCCTCGAACGGATCCCACCCCAATGGCAGTCCTTTGTCTTCGACTACCGATCTGAGCATATGGTCGTCCAGCGACGCCCCTAGAAAACGACTCCAACCGAAAACCCCTTGGCCCCCTGGGAAAAGGGAGTATCAACAACAAGATATGTCTCGAATGTCCCTGGGTAGAGCCCAGGGAACGATGGCCGCCCATGGATCTGTGCAACCCGGCCCTGGCCAGGTTCAAATGGCCGCTCAGGGCATGATGCGTCCTATGCAAGGTGAACAAGTTCCACCTGGCCAACCCGTACTATACCTATTATCTCTAAACGGCACGTTTGAACGAAAAACGATTGCCGTTCCTTTCGCGCCCGAAACTCTCCGAATCGGTCGACAAACCAATCAAAAAACAGTTCCGACACCTACCAACGGTTTCTTTGACAGTAAAGTGCTGTCAAGACAACATGCGGAGATATATGCGGAACGAAACGGCAAGATCTACATCCGCGATGTCAAGTCTTCCAACGGAACTTTCGTCAACGGCACCCGTCTATCTCAAGAAAACCGTGAATCCGAGCCCCATGAACTGCAGACTTCTGATCACCTTGAACTCGGTATCGACATTGTTAGCGAGGATCAAAAGACTGTTGTCCACCACAAGGTGGCCGCCAAGGTTGAGCATGCCGGGTTCATGAGCGCCTCAAGTAATGTGATGGATATGAACTTTGGCGATCTCGACCCAGCGAACGGCGCTATGATGATGCCATCTGGACCAATGCAGTTGCGAGGCCGTACCAACAGTAATGCGTCTGCAGCCAGCAACGGCCGGATGATGCCTAACGGCGTTGGAGGAGTAATGAATGTGCAATCCAACAGCATGCCACAACAACGACCCTTCTATCTTACACCTGTTGCGACCGATCAGATTCTGAAGCGACTTGCGGTATGTACTGCCCGTGTCTCTTAAATGTTCAAACTAACTTTCTCAGAACGAAATGCGCAATGCTCGCCTCCAGGCACAGGACCTAGGTCGGACTAATCAGTTCGTCCATACACTATTATCTAAGGATGATCTCAAGGATATTGAGAAGCCCGAGGGCTTGGAGCATCCTAAGCCTCTGCCCGTAGTTAATGGGATGGGAGCGCCTTTCCGAGATCCCAAAGCGCGGTTTTCAGACCCTCCCGCTCCCCCACCACAGCAGCCTCTTCCTGAAAAGCCCGATGTCCCCTCGCTCAAGCGTGGCCCAACTGAGCGACCAAAGTCAGGGCCTCCTAATTCTCCTGTCCGGCCTGATAATCTCAGCCAGATTGTCCAGCTTACCGAAGCGCTGAATAACGCCAAGCGAGACATCGATTCACAAACCGCCCGTATGCGCGAACTGGAAGAGATGTTGCAAAAGGAGAGGGTTGCCCGAGAGGAGGCCGAGGAGTTGGCCAAACGATTGGAAGAATCGGCCACGGTACACATGAACGGATCGGCCATGGCTGGAGCTGAGCCTTCAGTTGAAGTGACCGAAGTTTCAGAAGACGAAAAGACCATCACCAGTCTCCCCATAGTCGAAACTATCGAAGAGACTACACCTGCTGTTGACACAGCTCAGGAGACAGCCACGGCTCTCCAAAGCCGGATCGACCTGATGGAAACCCAGATGCGGGATATGAAGGAGCAGATGGAGGAGTGGAAGCAGCGATGCGAGACTGCTGAGTCTGGACGAGATGCTGACAAGAAGACTTTGGCTGAGATGGTTGTTCAGCTGCGTGCTGAGGAGGCACGACGAGAAGCAGCAGAAGCGAGAGCCCGATCGCGTTCCAGAAAGCGAGACGCAGACACCAATGGTGTTGTTGAGTCAATCGCGAACTCCGGCGTACCTAAAGGCGTCACCGGACCTGTGGATGCTGTCGAGCCTTCGGTGGACGATGCGCCAGACGCCCCGACGTTATCACGGGCCAGTACCATCACGCCAGCAAGTAGTGGTGTACGTGGTCAAGACCAGCGCCTCCAAGCTGCGCTGCCATATGCCTCTATGATTGGTGTTGTTTTGTTTGGCATGGGACTGATGGCCTATATCAATGGATGGCAATCTGAGCCCCCACGCACCGAGCAATAAGTCGTGGATGTACGAGACGAGTGGGCTGTATGAAGATGAACTGGGGTACATGATGGGTTGCTGTAAAAAGGGGATCACGACATTATATCTTCGTCTTGGAAGATTTGTAACTTTCATGAGCGGTATTTCATAATGCATGGTGCGGCTATGGACTTGGCCCATCAACGATGAGACGATACAAGACCAGACATGGACACATCCGATCCAAAACACATTTTCTTTCCTTTGTTTGCCGTACTATATATCAACATCTTTTGTACCAACGGTTAGCAGACAACAAATCCGGGCATTCGAGGCCTCTCTGGAAGGGCTGAAGAAGGTCTGGTTTCAGTCAGGCTTGAGGATCACGGCGTTTTTCTTTTGTAACCCTTTTTCTTTCTTGACAAACAATATCCTGATATCTTGATACATGGGGGAGGCTTTTGCATCACAAGGGATCGAGCAGTGGGCTGGAGCTCCCGAGACAGCGTACAACTCTTTTTTCCTTGGCATATTTAATTTACTTGGCTGAATATGATGGCTTTTTCGAATCAAAGACTTTTTGCCGTGAGTATATATGTGTTTGTCGCACAAGAGGAAATGATGGCGTTGTTGGCGAGGCAATGCGAGTGATATAATAAGTCAAAGTCGTAGACGTCATTGCACAACCCTTTGAGCTTTCTCGGATCCGAAGTTTGTTTCTCTTCATCTCGGATTCGCTTCCATCGCTAGAATGATGATGATGGATTGTCCATTTTGGGAACTCGCGCTAACCACTTTTCGTATTCAGGTCGGGAGACTATTGGCGTGTAAGTGATTGAACATGTCAAGAAGCAATATTGCTCAAGACCAGCATGGTCCTTGATGAGAGTAAGTTTCTATATAAAGAGGTCTTGATCTCGCTCAAATGAACCTCAGAAACATAATATTCGCAATCACATTTACCAACCATGGTTTCCCTCTCTGATGTCCACCAAACCAACGCCTCAGCCTCATCAAAGCTACCAGCAGGCCTCGTCGCCGTCTTTGCCGGCGCAACAGCCGGTATTGGCGAAACAGCCCTCAAAGCATTCGCCAAACACGCCCCTCAGCCCAAGATTTACTTTATTGGTAGATCTCGAGAAGCAGGCGATCGACTGCAAATTGAATTAAAGGAGCTTAATCCTGAGGGCAGTTATGTCTTTATACAAAAGGACATGAGCTTGTTGAAGAATGTAGATGAGGTTTGTGAAGAGATCAAGAGTAAGGAGACGGCGTTGAATGTGCTGTTTTTGAGTCAGGGGACGCTTAAGATTGGTGTTGGTACGTCATCAGTTCTATCGTGAAGTAGTTGTTTATGCTAACCTTTGAAGATTCCGATGAAGGACTTCCAATGGTCATGGCACTTACACACTATTCCCGGGCTCGTCTCACTATCAATCTCCTACCTCTTCTTCAGAAGGCTTCTTCTTTGCGAAGAGTAGTAACAGTCATGGCCGGTACAAAAGAAGGACAGATCTTTTCAGATGACATTGCATGCCGCAACGTTCCTTTCACAAGCATCCACCGCTCCCGAGGCCACATGTGCTCAACCCTCACGCTCTCCCTCGAAGCGCTGGCTCGTCAAGCCCCAGAGGTATCATTCATCCACAACTTCCCCGGCTCCGTCGACACGGATCTCATCCGCAGCGGCGACGGGGTCATGATGCAGGTTATGAAGTACTGGTTCAAGCTCAGCATGGGTATCAAGAGACAGTGGCTTCCGAAGGAGGAGTGTGGGGAGAGACATGCGTGGTTATGCTGGAGTGGGATGTTTGCTGATAAGTTGGGCAAGGACGGGAATGGCGTTGAGAGTGCTGGGGTTGCTGCGGTTGGTGTTGATGGGAGCAGGGGTGGTGGTGTGTATAGTCTTGATTGGGATGGGGAGAGTGCTGGGGATGAGGTTGTTAGGCTGTTGGGTGAGTATCGACAAGAGGGTATGGCTGATAAGGTCTGGAAAGATTTGGAGACAGAGTTTGTTAGAATTACAGGCAAGACTTGTATCTAGAGTACAAGGCCAAGATGTAATTGAGAGCAGTACAAGAGGAACAAAGCCTATCGCGTTACTGTTACATGGAAGAATACCACCAAATCAACGACGTGCACTAATACCATTTGTCCTACCAAGTAAACATGTTTTAAAAGATTGAGTTCTAGACAAGCATGTTATTTTAATGCTTTAACTTTAAACCCCAACCAGCTCAATGGTTCGGCTTCATCGGAAGCCAAAGTCATGAGGTTTGCATATGGTCCATCTTGAAAGTAACGTCGGGCGGTGATCAATTTAACCCAAAGGTCCGTCCAGGGTACTTTAATTGTCGCGCGGACGAATGTATGATGCCGAGACTGAGGCTATGCAAGCTGTCATGGAGGTTGGAGTGACAGATACCCGGATTCTAACTGGCATTCATGCTTCTGACAAATTGGGGTCTGAAACGACATTATATGTTTCTGGATTCATGATAACCGTTTGCTTCATGTTCGTATGCTACCAATCGTAATGTACAGTACATATGTAATGGAATAACTCCTACTGTATCCCATAGCAAGACTTGATTCCGATCTCCCAATGTCATTGCCGCTAAAACGCCAAAGGTCAATTTTTGCAAGTGTTGTCATATTCGCTTTCAAACACCATGGTATGTTCCTCCTCTTCAAGGTGTCTCAATTGATGTATCCTTTCTCTTAATCTCCTTCTCTGGGTCGACGCCTCGCTCCCACTCTTCCCTCTCTCGCTTCATATCTCTCTTGCACCATTTGATAGTGATGATACCCCAGACAACGGCCCACAGAAATGGAACAGCCCATGCGACACCGTAGGCGCCGGTAGCCGGAACCTGTGGAATGACGGAGATGATGGTCAGGGGAACTGCTAGGACTAGTGCTGGGATGGACCAGAACCAGGATTGCCTGTAAACCATTTCCCGGAAGCGAGGGCTAGCCTTGTATCGAGCTGCTAAAGCTTCCCGGTAAGGCCGGCCGCCGAGGGCATTAACCGCGATAACATCCTCGATGAAGTAGTAAGCACCTGGCAAGACCTAAGATATTGTTAGCATCATGAAAAGTGTAGAGTGTGTGATAAACATACCTTTTCGCCCTTGGCAGTGGAGCTGATTCGAAAAGGTGCAGGCCAATTCATTTGGTGATAAAGTGTGATAAGGAAAAGAGTACCGCCGTAACAGTACAGGATCGCCGGGGCAGGCATACAAAGGACTCTCAACCACACATTATGAGGCGCGCTACCAATGATGAAAAGAGCCGTGACAACGAAAATAGTAAGGGTGGACGCGTACGTCAGCATGTCGAAACACCAGCGACTATTCGTTCCTAGGGGCCGATAGAACCTGTCCACCTTGATCAACCGGAGGGTTCGGACTGCGAACTCGAGGTAGGTGGGACCACCCCAGATGGTTGTCACAACAGCAAAGATGATCCAGCCCTCGACGTCGCCGGCGTATTTCAGGCCGTAGTAGAGAGCAATGGGAACGGCGGATGCGTCGACAAAGACGGCGAATGCAAAGATGAATAGTCTCCAGCGCTTCCAACCATGATGCCAAGTAAAAGGAAGCTGCGGTAGTAGATGCGGGTTTTCGTCGTAGTATTCGAGGAGAGTTGTAGCTCGTCGTCGATATTCCTTTTCTGTAGCTGCTCGGGAATCGTAGTATGCTTCAGCTTGGGGGCGTTGAGCATATGATAAGCTTCGTCGAGGCGCATCAGAACTCCTCCTAGGGATTTCCGATGTTCGTCTTTGACTTTCAGATGTTTTTCGGGGCAGCTCTGCAAAAGCTGAGTCGAGAGGTTCTCGCGGTAAAGTTGGCGATGTTGTTGATACTGGTTCTTGTTCTTGGGGAATGTTGAAGCGCACGCCGCGATCAGAGGATTGGTGAGATTGCGAAGGACGAGTAACAACAGGGACTTCTTGTGATGGAAGAGCCGAGTCTGATGGCGGAGCAAGACTGCCCCTTCGCACTTCGGGCATGATTGGAGAGGATGTTTGGATTATTGATGTTTTGGATGGTGGTGATACAATGGGGAAAAGAAAAGTGAAGAGGGAAAAGGGTATATGGATGAGCTGAGTTTGTTGTAGTAAGACAGTGACAGACAAAAGAAGCTGGGAACCTAAGACAAGAACGGATAGTTCAAATTGTTCTAGGGAGAATATGGAGATTGATCCATCTAAGTGGCAAAGTTTAAACTAGAGATTGGATGGACATGGACAAGGAGGAGGGTTCCTTTTAAACGGTGGGTGCAACAGTCGTAGCCTGATTGTACTGCCAGTCAGTGTTGGAACAGTGATCATTTAGTTGTTATCAGGTAGTTCAGGGGTCCGCATCCAGTATCTACGGCGCTGAAGTCTCCTGTGATTGAAGCATGACGTCTAATGGATCCATCGACTTTTTCCCCTTTGGCCAAGAGACAAGAGACGCAGCCAAGATTCTGTCAAAGCTTTGCCAAGCGACGTCATTGTCGGCAGTCTATGTGGGGCCGCTTCTGGTAGCGATGAAGTCACTGATCATCAATAAAACTCCGCTAGCCTTACAGGGGGTCTTACCTACCTGTGATCCATCGTGATGCCCTAAATTTAGAGCCAAGAAGAATCTCCAACAGCACATAAGCTTATTAGATAGTTTAATTTATCTTTGCTTATCCTTTCACAAGCTGAGTCTTTAGCTAATATTAGTAGTCTACAGGTGTTTCTGTACAGTAGCTTATTCACCTTATAGAATAGATGGGTAATCAGTTCAAATACAGGTATCAGATCTAACTCGTATCGCTCTAACTTAGTAAACAACAAGCAATGACCAACAAATATATGGGCTTATCAAACACGCTCATCCTGGCCATTACATCAGACATCAGCCTCATGCATGTCCCCTTTGGAGACCCTTGTATATTTCCCCGGCTTGGCATTCGATCCCTTGCCCTGAGCAAAGCAATTCTCTGTCTCGAGCCACTCATGCGGTCGAAGATAATAAGCATCTCTCTTTTCCATCGAAAACATTCCGACTACTCATGTTAGCTACATTCAACCTAATCTTGATAGGAGAGCACTTACTAAAGTCAAACGGGTCGGCCACATACATAACCCAGTGTCGCTTGTGCAACCATCCAGGTCCCATCCGTTCCGTCTTGCCATCAAAGTCAAGATACTGCCGCTGATCATGAGGCAGATACCGTCCAGGGTGAATTATATTGAGCCAATAAGTATACAAAGCCACTGGAATAGCTTCCAGCACGTAAAAAGGCCACTCGCGCTTCATGAGTGCATTGCTGTTATCCTTGCCGCTTTCAAGAATATCCCGAAGCTCAAATGTCTCGA
Organism: Fusarium pseudograminearum CS3096; assembly: GCF_000303195.2. NCBI lineage: Eukaryota > Fungi > Ascomycota > Sordariomycetes > Hypocreales > Nectriaceae > Fusarium > Fusarium pseudograminearum. The sequence goes on along the minus strand of NC_031954.1, from coordinate 7,329,417 downwards.
CGGCGCGAAAGACGCAGCGGATCAGAATAAGCATCGATGTGCCGTAAAGCATAATAAACAGCGTCTTGACGTTGGAAGGCAGCATGTTGGCCTTTGCACAGCGTCTGTGAAGAATGCCCACCATGGCGATGAATCCAATCTCGATCGCTCCTTGGAGAATAACAGCGATGGCCATAAAGGTAGCGCCAGAACTAAGACGATCTTTGTCCTGACGTCCATTACCTGCTGCGATCCACGAGGCTCCAATTGCAGTGAGGATTTCGACTAATGAGCCGAGAAACACGAATATGTAGACCACGCGGTTCGGGTTGATGATGGAGTGCATGGGCAGGTAGTGCATCAGTCGTCCAAGAGTGTTATATTCAGCGGCCGAGTAGATTGGTGGTGCGAGATAAATAAAGATGGTCGATATCATGTACAAGGGAAGACTGTCTGGTTGTCGCACAGAGATGGCTCTCATGGCCCAGCCGATGCAAAAGAAGAGACTGGCATAGAACATGAAGAATGTTACCCGCCAGAACTTGTAGCGACTGTATGTCAATTAGCATGTGTTACAAGGGGAGAGTTTTGTAGCCTACGTGTTTTGAATGTAATGTCCAACTAATGATATACCTATTATCACAGCCGCAACAATTGGGAGGATCTTGTTGGCATCGTAGCCGTACAAGTTGTCTTTGGTAGGGTTTGCCATGATTGTAAATACAACGAAAATGTCTTTAGTGATGGAGTGATCTGGTTCTACTCAACTGCACTTCCGGTGTCTTGTTATATACTGCAAATCCCTGTCTCAAGTATCGTCATCGCCCGGCATCTTTAACAAGGCGCAGCCACAGCCGTCGCCTTTGATGGTAATCTTCAAGTCGCCAACAGCCCTACAGCGCTGCAAATTAACAGTTCTAGCTTAGGCCCCGAGACGGCCCCTGGCTTAGTGGAACGTGAGTCTGTACCCATTGGCTGTGTCATATCTGGTAGATTTAGTGCTCACTGCTGAATCTCACAGCGGCAGATGAGCACTATTTCCGGTTTAGCCTTGGCTGTGCAAGAGTTGTCTGAGGCATACTATCACGAAAATCGCTACCCTGTAGACTACACGAAAGAGAGTCTCTAACAAAGGAATTAAAAATTGAGTCGCTGTGCAATGCAACTCTAGGAAAAGGATTATTCTTCAAGATACAACATGGTTGATGATATTTTTCACATACCTCCAACTGCCTGGAGGTATCACATAGGCTTTGTTATAAGTTTCTTTTTAGCCAAGTTCACACACCTTGCGCCGTGTAAGTCACGATCCACTGCCATAACGCAACGACCACCAACCCACAACAACCACAGACAACTACCACAGCACCAAAAAGATAAAAACATACAACAGCGGGGATTCGCTGGTCGTCACCGACCCAACTACTAATCCGCCCCTTACCAGCTTATCTATGGGAGAGCGGACGGGATCCCGAGTTCTCT
>NC_031954.1:6933188-6963997 GCF_000303195.2 Fusarium pseudograminearum CS3096 | reverse complement strand
TCCTCCACCAACATCAACACAACCCAACGCATCACAAGTCATCAAGATGCATCTAACAGAGGACATCAAAGCAGCCATCGGCTGCGCTAATCATGGAAGGAATGCACCGGTCTTATTCCCAGGAATCATTCTTTAGTCATTCCAAGTATTTGGCGTAATTAATCCTCTTTTACATAAGCTTGACTTAGTCTTGATTAAGATCGTTGTTGAGAAACCAAGATCAGCTATGGTAGCCTCACCGGTAATCGATTGGGACTTGTCTTTTGGCATAAGAGAGTTTATACCAAATATGGGATTGCTACCTGTGTGGGTATTAGGTATAGAATGCATCATAAAGCAAAAAGTTCCAAATGAGATAACTTAGTACTTAGGTACGGCCCGAGGCGGGTGTCGGCTATACCGGAAGTTTCGGCAACACTATAGATTATTGCTCTATAGTCGCTGCAGTTTGTTGTATATGTATTTCATGCCATGTTATTGTGAAAGGTAAAATTGCCTTTTTATTTGTACTAACGACCAAATGCCATGTTATTGTACCAAGATTAAAACTTATCATTACAAATACCTAATGGCCGATTTTAGCCATGACCTGGGCTAAGATTGATTGATAATTGGGCCACTTCCTATGGCTTATTCCGCACTGGGTCATAGTAACCCTTCTCTAAAACAATTGCCCATGAACAGGAGAGCTATCCGCGCATCTCGTCATCGTCACCCTCACCCTCACTCTCACTCTCAAAACGCAAGGTCTGGTTGGATCGTCTGACCTCGACAGAGGTCAGTGATACCTGCGTCTGTTGTGAGTTCTCATCACTGTGACCAGGGTTGGCTTTTGGCGTCGACGCGCCAGCAGGCTCTTCGCTGTCTGAAGACACAAAGATGCGACCTGTAGATCGACGTACACGGTGGGCCAAGGGCGAAGACAGAATATCTTGTGTTGCTTCAGCTGGCGTTGATGCCCGAGTAGCGGCAACGCCGCCCTTCTTGGACTTGCTCTTACGAGCCTTCATCGCCTTGTTCAAGTTGATGTAGATTGCCGTAACCAGGTCAGAGTTGAGAATGGCCAAATGATCCACGATAGACTTTTTGAGGTCGTGGTCGCTGTCGGAGGCTGCATCGTCGCTGCTTTCAACGGAAAAGGTCTCGCCGATATGATCACGGAATGACATTGCGGCTCTGGTTGCAGTAATCGTGCGCTTGACATAGAGTTTGTTGCCCGTGTCGTCCATGAAAGCCTGGTGAGTCTCAGTGAGGGCGATATTCATATCGCCAGTTGGGTTGTTAAGTGCCTCAAAGGCTGCGATGACCGTCGGGTCGGCCTGATCTGCTACGCCTGTGAGGTCGTCACCGTCAGTGGTCTCGGTGACAGCAGTGCCAGTTGATGATAGACTGCTTCGTCGGCCTTGCTTCCTAATAGTCTATTAGTCTAAAGGTTATAAATGAAGACATATCACTTTACTTACTTGTTGAGCGCCTCGAGGATTTTCTCTTGTGTCTGCATGATTGATTGGTTCTGGGTAGCAAGGAATTCGAGGTTTCGCATAATAGCTACGTCGACGGTAGAGAGTCCTCTCTCATCTTCAATAGCTACCCAACCCTTGACTGCAAGGGGATTGACGTTCCTAGTAAAGGGTTGGTAACTGTACTCGCTAATTCAGTTGTACTACTTACGGCATCGGCGGGTGAGTAGTGTCTGATTGATCCATGTTATAGGCAGATGTGATGTGCCGTAGAGATGACGTGGTGATCAGGGGTGGCAGTTGAATGAGTGATATTAAATGAAGAAGATGTTGTGTAGCATAAAGGTCAGTGAGATTTTCAGTTGCCTTGGCTATCACTGACATTGAATGAAAGCCCAGTGTTAGGCAACTACCCTTAGGACCTACCTAGGGACTGTGAATCACTTCTACAGTAGGTAACTTCTTCGCTTGCTCCTTATGCCTTAGGCAGCAGGAGATTCTCCCTTCCTTCCACACTCACTCCATCAATCTTCTCCTCTACGGTCATTTTTTACCTCCACCCTGCATGACCGATAACCATGGCCGCTCCTCCTGTCGTAGGGGCCATAGCCCCCCCACGATACTCTCTCGCCGACAGGATCAATCATATATCTTCGGATAGCGATCAACTTGTCGACTTGATTGACGAGCTAGAGCAGCATGCTGAAGCATCTGTTGGGTGGCGTTGGCAGGCCGTGCAGACTCAGATACGCCAGGACAATATTTACAAGACATACAAGGATTTCCTCACCAGTGTTGGCATTATCACCGATGGTCTCAGCGATGAAGAAAAAGAGCTTGCTATGTTTCCGTCTAACAAAGATGAATTTATCAAGCGCATGAGACTGTAAGTAACTGATTTATTGGTATGCAATGCAGTTGTTTGCTAATGCTTGCTAGCTACATCATCTTCATTGCCAAGTTTGGCCAAGGTCGTCGTCGAGGAACCAAGATCAGCTATGGTAGCCTCACCAGTCATCGATTAGGACTCGTCTTTTGGCATAAGAGAGTCCATACCAAATATGGGATTGCTACCTCCCTTACTCACGCCCAACTCTGGCATGCAATCACCGAAGCCATGCGCTATGCGGCAACAAAATTCGGGCTTACCTCGAACGCATCTATTTCATTCACCAAAGTTGGCTTGCCCGAACTGCGTCAACTGATCGACTATGACACCCTCAATGCGGCATCTATTGAGGTCTCCGAAGGCCATCATTTGGCATGGTGCATAGCCAGGGTCTGTGCCGTTCGCCCAGGATCAATCGGCATCTCTGGCCAAAGAAAGATTAACACAAACAACCTACCCTTTCTCACCTGGGGTGACATTGAGATTACTCGCTCCGAGCTGGCGAGGTTTCAAGCTCGCATCATCTTCAGAAACCTCAAAACCAACTATCACGATCATGAGAATGCATCCCGGAAGTCAGTGACCACCTCAACACTTACCTGCGTCATCAACTCGCCCACACGGATTGATAACCTGATCTTTTCTATCCCTCACCGTCTCCTCATTATTGCACTTCGCCGTGGACTCCTGGAGAGTATCACAACAATAGATGAGCTTATGACTGGCAGTCAACGAAATATTACGGCAAGTTAATAGAGTTTACTTTGAATAAGCTTGCGCTAACTATCTAAAGATCAAACCTGAGCACCTTACTAGTCCGATCGTCCTAGCCAGTAAGCCCCGTGGCTTAGAATTGAGTGACGAAGCAGTTACAGTCTCGGCGTTGGGTGGTTACCTCAAACTCCGTGGGTCAAAGATCGGTTACCCAGGGACGCTCAATTTCTACTCGATCCGTCGTCGGGCAGCCAACGATCTCACTCGTGAGATTGGCCGAGATGCCGCACGATCTATCATGAACCATGATGCCGAGTCCCGAGTGCTGGAAAAGTATTACCTGTCAGTTGGCGAGTCTATGGATCTTTCCAGAGTCACTTTGGATGAGGACACCAGCAATCTCGGCGTCGAAGGCCACTCCGAGCAGATTGATCACGAACAATCCCTGGCGACTCATGTTCTGTCGAGCCAGAAGGCTCGCGAGATCCACGGACCAGCAGTCAATGCGTTGATGGTCAAGTTGATGGCAGCTGACCCTGGATTCCCGCATACTGCAACATCAGCTCAATTGAAGAATTATAAACGCCGCATCCGCAGGGTAGCACTCGAGACTCTGCTCAACGAAGAGACTCAGAAGCAGCGTCAACAGATGACAACATTGGACTTCAACCAGCGACTGCAGCATTTGAATGATTCTAAGATCATGGATCTCATTCTAGAAAAGGGCCGAGCTCACCTGGCGGTTGCTACCAGCGCTGGTGATACTGATGAAGAGGAGAGTGATGCAGCTATCGACGATGAGACGCAACAGATCATTCATAACCTCGAAGAGAATCCCGAGGAAGATTTGGAGTTACAGATCAACGATGCGAATCAGTCAACGGAGATCCATCGAGAGCTTGATGAGAACGACGTGGACGGTGACAATGGCGTCGATATCGATATCGAGATCAGCTATGAAACTGCAGTGCGAGCTTTCATGCAGGCCATGCTGGACAATACGTTGAGCCGACACCACGATTTCAAGAACAATCCGGTTCCTTGCCCTCTATGTCAAGAAGATGACACTATCACTGACCCCAAAGTGAAGGTGAGTCTCTTTTATATATAACTGTATGGCCCATCACTAATATATTATAGAACAAGCTTTGGAGCGTTCAAATCAAGCTGAATGACCACATGAAGACAACATTCCATACCCCACGGGCAAGATGGGTCCGTCGCGCTAAACTGGACTTCGACGCCAGTAGTGAGGCTGAGGTCAGGTGCCCCTACTATGAGCAGGGTGGCACCAATCGGTCTTTCGCTGAAGTATGGTCACTGGTACGACATATCGAGAACGACAATGACCCTAGCCACCGACAACGTGCACAGGAAGATGGATGGTTCGGCGACAATTGGGATAGCCATCCCGAGGAAAAGTCCAAGTCTTATCGCCAGACGAAGGACAATGAATTCCGAATGAAAGTGGCATTTACCGGTATTAAGTACTCTGATGAAAAGGAGCTTCCTGCTCCCATTCCGCATGAGAGTTACCCGGGTCTTGTCCGAGGACCTGGGCAATTGCCAAGGATTGATAGACCTGGTCTTGTATGGTCTGATGGTCCCCCCACTATCCCGCGTCCACTGCCAGCCGGGATGGAGAATCTTTTCATCACTACGAGCGGACCACCTCTTCACCCTACTCCCATTCCACATCGGCTCCGTAACCATGTTATCATGGTGAACCCACTCATAGGGAAGCCAACGGGGCCGGTAGAGACAACAGAGCCGGCTGAGCCAACGGAGCCGGCTGAGCCAATGGACACGGTAGAGCCAACGGAGCCGGCCGTTGAGAAGAAACGACAGGGCGATGAGATCGATACACCTGCTACGAAAAGACACCGGGAGGGTTGAGTGATTCATGTCGATTGATGGATTATTTTGGAAGTCAAGTTGTGCATTAATGGATGGGTGGGTGGGTGCCAACTTATATATAATTAGTTACCTTCTATGTAGGTACTAGGTATGGAGTGCATTATAAAAGGTTTCACATTGATATTGTCTTGATTCCGCAGTGATAGCTGTTATCAAAAATAACATCTAGCAACCATGGGGTAGTGGTTAGCATTGATGCCTTCCATTGGAACATTTTAGCATAATCAGTTGTGTTTTGAAGTCATCTCGACATCAAGATCAACAAGAATATCGTTTTACATTAGTACTTACTGTATTATCTCTTAATGCGGGATCCATTGATATGCCTCAGGGTACTAGAAACATTGGCCGCCGGAAGTATAAGAGACGGAATTAGTAGATCAGCTTATGCTACTTAGACTATATAGTCTTTAGGCTATTTCTTTTTGTAACCTAAGACTTCAGAGGTTAACTTTTACACTACCCAGTAGATATATCTAAGGGCCATCAGCTAGCATGGTGCATAGCTCATGTATATCTACTTACCTGTGTAGGTATTAGGTGTAGAATGCATTATAAAAAGGTTCATACTGTTATTGTCTAGACCCAAGTAACCCAATATACAGGGAAGCCATTAGTTAAGACAAATGAGCCAGTTATTGTAGACGTATCATAAAGCAAAAGGTTACAAATGAGATAACTACTTAGGTGTATAGTAGGTAATCTGAGCCCGTTGATAATCTCAGCCCATAAGCATATGGCCTATATGCACCCATCACCTATACCTACACCCATTATCTCATTATTTTTTAATCGCGGCATTCAGATAGCCGCTTCACCCTGACCTATAATCTCTTTCCCGTGTCCCAAAAGGTTCCCCAAAAGAAAAGCAAGTAGACGTCGTCACTGACCGCCAGTATGCAAGGACAATCGCCTTTAGCTACTCATCCTGCTCGAAGGCTTCCAATTTTCGCTTCAAGTCGGCTATTCTGGCTGTTTGAATTCCCGACTGTATTTCTTTGGTGATCCACGGCTTCATTTCGTCCTTGATGCGTTCGATGAGAGGGGCAATGACCTCACTGCCGATCAACGTGCCGGTCTGGGAACTAGAACCTTGTGGAATGACTGTAGATGGAATATGACCAGGCGCCCCATGTGGGATGCGAGTAGTCTGTCCTAGCTTAGTGATGTTCACATGAGAGGATGGCTGTTCATTCTGAGTCTTGTCGCCAATTGAGCTTTGTGCACCTTGAGGGTGGCTTCGTTCGTAACGACGACTGCTGAATGAAGATGGCCCAGACTGTAGAGAATCTCGATGAGTTTCGGCGGGGGCGCGGTAGCTACTGGTAATCTGAGGGGGCAAGATAGTCCTGTCGTGGTGATTATGGGTGGTAGCTGCTGGAAACTTCTGCTCAGATTCATAGTGTTCAGATCGCGACGGGGGGCATGGGCGGGAAACACTAAACTGTTGAGCCCCAATACTAGGTACTTGATTTACGCCCTGGCTATAAGCGTGAAGCGGAGGGAGTCCACCAGGGTACGGTTGGGCATTACCGATTGTCGACCCCGAGTGATCAAGAGAGTTGGCAGCAGGTTGGGCGAAATGTCGTTGTCGATTGTCAACATTGGTAGACCCACCCCCTGTAGGCCATGAGGTAGAAAGGTTGGCGATAGGAGATATACCAGCTGGCTGGTCTACTGGATCAGGGGCAAATGGGTCGGTCTTAGCAGATGAACCACCTGACTGGGTTTGTTGAGGGGCGTTGGTAATACGCGTTTGCCGGTTGATCGGAGGGAACCGATTGAGAGGACGATTGTGGAAAGTGGCACGCGACGACGACTGGGGAGTGGTGATACGAGACGACTGGGTCATTGCTTGAGGTTGCTGTGGCTCAGGGGTCGCAGAGTCATGGCCAGTAACACTAGACCATTTCTCGGGTCGAGGTACCCAGGGAGTGGGCGAAGTATCATTGAAGATATCAGTCCCTTTGTACCGCTCTGCAATCTTTGTCGCCGCAACCCCATTCCTGAATGACTGTCGCCTATCCTGTGAATCGACAGTATCGTAGTAGATGGCCCGCAGCACAAGCCATATGCCCCAGTTGTAATCGAGCTTGTCAGTCGACACGGCATCCTTCCACAATTTGTGGTTGCTTGGGTGCTTCCGGTTTGTCTTCGTGATATGGAGCCTATGGGTGGCGCTGACGAATGAATCCTGGATATCTTTGGGCCAATTCGACCGGTTACTATCCTAAAGTAACTTGAGGTGGGTGACAATTGGCCTGTAGTGTGATCCTGTCAGCCTATCCAGGTGGTTGAGCTTATGCGACATCTTGTTGCTGATGTCAACATTGGAACGCTCTCGATGATGATCATCTTTATCCCAGTCGAAGGTAGATTGAGATTCGTCATAATCATTGCCAAAAGGATCGCGAGGGTTGGGGCGAGGGGGCGCCATTGTGAAGGCGGTTGTGGTAATTTGTGGCCTCTCTGGAGGAGCACTTGGGGTCTTTGGCTACTGTTGAGTTAACATCGATCTTTCACCATAACCACTCGGAAAGACGCAATAAAAGTTACCTGCGGTGAAATGCAAGATCCCAATGAATGTATATAAGTCAAAATGAGAGAGACGCACTCTTGTGCGCCTCTGTGGTGGTTGTTCAAAGTGTAGTTTGCAGAATGAAGGTTGGAGTTGGAATGGCGACAAGAGGAAATGGAATTTGAGGGGCAGCTTTTTCAAATTGCTCTACCCGTTTAGACTAGGACTCCTGGTGTACCTAAGGCAGCAGCTTCACTAAACGCAGTTATAATTCTGTACATTTCCATGAAATTGAATGATCATAGCGAACTGCCCAAGGCACGCCTCTAGATCTTACTGTGTCAGTTGTTCCCATATATCATCTAGACTACCTTACCTATAGGTACCCTGCTGTGGCAGCATGGCATTGTCATTTATTTTCCTGGAATTGTATGGTATCTATAAGGTGGCCAGTTGTCCAAGATGGATGCTCTTAATGGTATGGTATCAGTAGTTTAACAGAAAGTCGGTATATCTATAACATGAAATAGTCCAGGTTATAGCAGCAATGCACAGGGTATCATTGCCAGTCTATTACAAGGCTAGAATCATGCGTCATAAATCGCGACAAAACGGGTGCAATAGCTGACATAAACTAGGATAACTAGGTAAAGAAGAAAAAGAGGTCTAGGTACAAGGAAAAACGTCCTTCTTTATACATCATTGAGGCCATTCACACACGATCTGCCTAGATAGGTGATCCGAAGCTTGTCTTGGTGTTTGTCGTCTGTTTGGACAAACTACCCTGATTGGTGCATTATTGCTAACACAGTCGCTGTGACTGTCTACCATATATCTACCGTGCATTTCCACGAAATTGAACAATTGTAGCTAAGTGGTTAAGGCATGCCTCCATATCTTACCTTCGATGATCATCAAATAATCGAGCTACCTAAACCATCGCCCGCTATAGAAACACGCCGTTATCCTTCAATTTCATGGAAACGTACAGTATTATAGAGGCTTGGGTTAACGATTACTACGATGCAAGCCATCTCACCGGCCAAGCACAACAAGACACGATTGCCACAGCTTGGGAAGCTATCGATAACCTGATTAGGTACCCGACTAGCCCTCGGTGCTCTTTTTCTAAAGGTCTGGATTCATAAAGCATCACGTTTACTGAAGATGTGGAGTGTTTGCCAGTGGTTTCTTGTTGCTTGTTCCCTTCCCAAGTACCCATATTGAAACGCACTCGTACAATGTAGACCTCGTGTGGATAATCTCATGTAGATCAAGACAGAAGTTTCCCTTCGGGGAACCCGCCGATTGGGATAAAGAGAGGCGTTCGATGATACAAGACATATATAGACTGGTCTTTTGGCACTTCTGTTCCTATGTAATGATAGCAGCAGGTGTGTATCTACTGTAATATCGAAACGGTCTTCAATAACTAATACAATAAGCGACCGTGGTGTAGTGGTTAGCATTAACGCCTTCCATTCAACAGGCAGCGTTAGAGAGGGGTTCGATTCCCCTCGGTCGCATCGTCTTTTGCCTTTCTTTTGTCTTTTTGATACTAAGGCAGAAGAATGCAGTGTTTTTGAATGGTATCGTGAGGTCTTGTTGTGGTGTTGAGTCCGATTTGGGTAATTCCATTTTTGGCGCGGGTACACACGTGGATTGACGGGTGCGCACGTTTTTCACGATGGAGCAGGCAAGCGCATGCGGACCTTCCTTCCGTGTTACATTTTAAAACATCACATGAGGTAAATTGCATTTGACCATGTCAATCTTATTCTTCAAACCATTATTGTGTGGTATTTCTATAAATGTCTATATAATTCGTGTATCTTTATGCATTTATTTCTTGTATGTTCATGTTGCTCATGTTCATTTACATCTCAATAGCCAACTTGCTGCGAGCCCTCAACTTGTGTCCGTACTTGAACATGACGAAAGGAATCAAGCTGAGAATAGTACCAAAAATGGCAAGGATGAGACCGGCATACTGACTTCCGACATTGTGGAAGAAAGCATTAGCGAACAGAGGCGTAACAGCACCGAGGGTGTTTCGCATGAGACCCTGTCCAGCAATGGCAGACGATGAACTCTCACCGTAGCAATCGGCAGTGTAACTGTATGTGCTCTCAAACACAAAGTAGATACCGAAAGCGATGGGGGCAAGACCGATAGCGGGTCCAACCCAAGAAACATGAGAGTACTGGGTGAAGCTGTAGATGAAGAGACCAATGGGGAGGAACATGGCTCCGTACATAGCTCCGTAGAGACGGGCTTCGGGAGTGACCTTGATGTCGGGGTCGGCAACGAGACGGTCAAACTTGCGCATTTGGAAGTGGTGAGCCAACCAGCCGAGGGTGGTACCAATGCAGAGCGAGATGTAGGGGAGACCAGCGACACCCTCACCCCAACCATGGTGCTCCTGGAAAGTGATGGGGATGACCGAGAGGAAGAGGAAGACGACAGCCCAGCAGAAAGCAATCCAGAGACCAAAGGCAAAGACAACAGGCTCAGTTACGAGCATGTGAATAGCCTTGACGGAACTGGCCTTGAGCATAGCCTGCAGACTGGGAGTCAAAATGTCACCAGCAGAGACGTATCGTTCATCACCGGTCGCTTGTCGAAGAGCCTTGGCGCGCTTGTGGAGAGCGACACCACCACGGGTCTCAGGGAAGTAGAAGAAGATTACAAGCAGCAGGGGAACGTTGGCGATACCCTGGATACCCTCAATCCATCGCCATCCGAGAGACTGGTTGATGAAACCTGCGTAGACGGGGGCACCGACAGTTCCGAAGATGGCGACCCAGCTGAACATGGCCATGGGGCGACTTCGGTGGTGAGGCTCGTACATGTCGTCAAAGGTTCCTCCGACGAGAATGGTACCGACACAGCCGAAAAGACCGAGCAGGAGTCGAAGTCCGATAATGGTGTTGATGTCCTGGGCGAGGGCGAGACCGATGAAGAGGAGTGAGAAGCACAGGAAAGAACTGGCGTAGACGACCTTTCGGCCGACCAATTCACAGAAAGGAGCAAGAATCATGGGCGCAATGGCACAGCTGATGTTAAAGGTGAAGAGACCCAATTGACCCTTGATGTTGGGGGCGTTGAGGTCTTCACACATGCTGGCGATACCGGAACTGTAGGCTGTAGTTGCAAGACCAATGAACAGTGTCATGAGGTTCAGGATGGTAGAGATGGATCGCTTGTACCACGGGTTCCAGTTGAAGGGGTTCTCCTTATCTCCTGAAGCAAAGCCCAGTACGATGTATTCCTTTCCATTCTCCTTGACAACCTCTGTCAGAGTAAGGGGCATATCTATGTCGACCGTCTTGATAGCACCAAACTCGGGGTCGATGGACTCATTGGCAGGGTCGACATATTTACCACCAACGATACGTCCGGCAAGGGGCTCGCCCTTTTCGTTCTTCAAGACTTCGACATCTGTAGACTCGGGATCCGAAGAGGACTTGTCTTCGCTATCGGGTCTTGAAGGAGCGACTGTAGAGTTCTTGCGCGAGGGCACAGCGACCGAGTTCTTTCTTGAGGTAGGCGGTACGGCAGAGTTTCTCCTTGTTCCCACGAACGAGTTCGCTCTTGAGTTGGCGAAGAAGCTGGTTGGTCTGGAGGCCGAGGGGGATCCAAGGGGGAGAGGGGAGCCCGGCCTGGAGTTGGGGGCAGAGAAGGAGGGGATATAATTAGACATTGTGGTATCAATCCGGGGAAAGTTGTGATAAGGATGGGGAAGATGAGGAGAGCGTGGCTGTTAGAGCAGACGTTGACTCATAAAAGGAGCGAGAGAGAGAACGAGAGATAAGAGATATAAGAGGAACTCTGGAGTCTACAACGGTGTGTTGGCTTTCCTTGCTGGGCCGGTATGATGACATCGATCGCCTACCTTCTTTTTTTCTCGTACACGCCTTATCATGTCACGCTCTTGTTTACTTGGGACCATGGTTTGGCTATTGACGGTGTGGAGTTTTGTCATGTCGTGGTCCACTATACGACCATGAAGCCGCCGAGACTGGTCCATCGCCTGTTCTCTACGAGTCGTGATTTCCGGCAGTTGGAGTGTTTAGTGTATTTAGTGGTATTAGTTTCAGGGGCAATGTAGACTAGAACATTTGCCTCTTTTTTTTATTTGCCTTCTAGAAAGATGAGTTGAAGAAGAATAGAGTGTCAAAGTGAAAAAGTGCATATCAGAATGTCGATGTTTTGGTAGACGGTCTCTTTTCGGGGATAAAAAAGGATCGAATAAGACAAGCGGAGTCTTCGGGAGCGCCAGTCCGCCGAAGAGTGGGTCTCGGTCCGAGAGGATATGACGTCTTGAGCCCGATATTTCGGCGTTACATGAAGATCTGATCCTTTTTAGTCTGGTTATCAGTTGTCAAGCTGAGTCTGAAGAGCTGCGAGATTGACATTTTGCGCTGTTGGGATATAGCTAATGTGGAACCTGCTCTCGGTATAAAGGATTGATGCCTTGCCTTTGCGTCACTAACGGTTTCTGTTCTCTGCTCGGTTCATGTCAAGACTCCGATGTCCTAAACTGACTCGTGTATTGAGGCTGTTTGGTGCCGAGGTGTTGAGTGCATCTGTCATGAGGCTCCGCGATGGTCAGACAGGATAGGCCGGACCAGGACCAGGATTGACCCTCTTCTCTTGTTGCCCTGGGATCGGGTGAAGGGCATACGATCCTTCTGTCTTGGTGAGGCGATCGTAGGATTTCATCGTTCGATTCAAGGACAGTTGCATTGAAGTTGGTGTGTTGTTGGGAAAGACATCTGTTTCTGTCAGCCAACAGTTGCAGATGCCATGATGCCAGGTCAAGAATGGATAAAACAGAATCAGACACATGACCGTAGAAAATCAGCAATCTCGATGCACATCAACAACTTTTGCCTACATAACCAACTACTCACTGTTCTTTCAGTTAATTCCGAAGCAAAGACAAGCGGAATTACAATCCTCACGATCCCCTGTCCCTTGTCCCTGTCCCTGATTCAGACCCACTGATAAGGAAACGAAACTGCCGTGAGGCTCCCAGTGGAGACACTCTTCGGTGAGGCGCCGTCTGTGGATCCCCTTGTCTCAAGAGATCTTCCTTGGCGGCGGCTTGAAGCTCCTACCATCGGACAGGGTCAAGTTCCATGCGACTGACGCTAGAGAAGCTTCCAAATAAGTTCCAGAGAATCTTTTCTGTCATTTGCTATTTGTCACTCGATCGATTGACGTATGATGACGTATCAGAAAAGTCATTTTGCTGCTAGTTTTTCAAAACATCAACGGCAGTTCATGAAGCTTGACAACGAGTTGATATGACTGGATATAGTTATACCGTCACAAGGCGTTTTACTCGGCGAATCCGATGTATCAATAGATGGAGTAGCAGAGAAACTCCAAGATCATCATGTCCATGTGGCAAACGTTGAGATACTCCGCAACTGTAATAACGGCACTGTTACACGGGCAGTGACAGATAACTTGACCGACTACCAACAGCCTGGGTCATCTATCATCCTTAGATAAGCTTAAGAAGCAGTTTATTTCTCCTCTTTCAACCATGCGAATTACTCCATATGACAGTATTCTAGAAGCCGGGTTCCTTTTCTTGTGTTCTCAATCATCCCGTTAGAGATCTCGTACCCTAGACTTGTGACTACAACACCACCAACTTCCCAAGCATGGTACCCTTTTAACCGTTATATATCTCAAAAGTATCGATAGTACACAGAATCAAAATAAAATATTCCATAACTTGACAGCGGCAAACGCGCATCATCGTCATCAGTGGAGATATCACATGATCCCCACTTCTAGCCAGAACCATAAAATCAATATAGCCTCAACCCCTCCTCAACAACCATCAACACCACAATATACCCACACAGATCACTCACAATCCCCTCAAATCAAAATGGTCTACACAATCGTTGTTCACCTCTACGCCAAGGACGATGAGGAGTCCCTCAAGAAGCTCACCGCCAAGCTGATTGAGGCTAGCCGCGTCTACTCCCAGGACAAGGAGACCCTCTCGTGGCACGTTATGCAGTCCACCTCTGACAAGCGCGCCTTTACCATTGTCGAGCGATACGAGCAGGAGAGCGTACGTTTATTCTCTTTCTTCACAGGAGCCAATGGGTTGAAATGCTGACTATGTTTACAGAGCCAAAAGTACCACCTCGAGAACCCTTACTGGCAGACTTTCGACCCTTACGTCATCCCTCTTCTTGAGAAGCCCATGGACTTGCGACGATTTGAGGAGCTTGATACTAGCAAGGACGTCGAGGTTCCCCAATAGATTATCAACAAGATCAATTGACTATTGAATGAAAGAATGACCACCAAGTGCCCAAAGCCTCGTTG
Source organism: Fusarium pseudograminearum CS3096 (assembly GCF_000303195.2). Lineage (NCBI taxonomy): Eukaryota > Fungi > Ascomycota > Sordariomycetes > Hypocreales > Nectriaceae > Fusarium > Fusarium pseudograminearum. The sequence continues at coordinate 6,950,139 of NC_031954.1, read as the reverse complement.
AAATATCAATTACAGATATAACACAACCGAGAAGAGCTATTAACAAGATGAAGTGAAGATTCTCCAGTCTCCCATGTATCACACATAAAGCTCACTTACTTCTACTGAGCTCAGGATAATCAGGTAGCGGCCATCCTCCTTTCTCCTCACTCGAAAACCTCGAAACCAAATATGGAACCCGCAAAAGACATACAATCCAAGCAAACCACTGAAGAATGGCCACACCCAACTGCGTATCAGGTATAAACAGCTTTATGAGAGTGAGCTTGACGTTCTGCACCTCATCGATGAACGGCCGCAGCGCCTTGTCGTAGTTTTCAAACGTCAACGACAAATTATCCGGATTCCGACTTATTTCTCCTGCCAAGACGTACGCACCAACGAAACTGGCTGTAGTTCCCATGCCGCTAAAGGGAGAAGGGCAGTGAGCTGCGTCTCCGAGGAGCACCACGCGGCCTTTGTGCCAAGTATCAGTCTGAACTTGAACTACCTCTTGTGAGTAAAAGTTTTCGGTAGTTTTCATGCCCTCGAGGAAACGGTCGATCTGCCATCCAGCGTTTCGGAACCTCGATGACCAGAATTCTTTCTGCTGCTCGACCGTGCCCTTGTGAATGCTGCATGTTTCAGGCGAGTCGTCTTTAAGGATGAGATAGACTTGTGTTTCAGTTGAGTTGTGGGTTCGACGAAAGATCATTCTGCCCTCTGAAGCTGAATATGTTCTGCGAATGTTGGTGTCGCCCTCCATCCGTGGGATGAAATAGTACGCCATGTGAAGACCAAGTTGTCGATAAGGATCTGGAGTGTTTGGTGGGTTAATTGCTCTTCGAATCCTTGAACCTTGGCCGTCTGCTCCAACTAGAAAATCGAACGTGTCCGATGTACCATCTGAGAAATAAGCAAGAACTTGCTTCTCATCCTGCTCGAAACTTTCAACAGTTTTGCCAAAGATGTACTCCACGTCGTTCTTGGTTGCATCATAAAGAATCCTAACAAGATCGCCTCTCATGATTTCATACTCAGATGTGACAGATTGAGCACCTTTGCCTGATTTGTTGGCGAGAATAGTAGCTATGACTCGACCGCTCGAATCAACAATTCCCACACCGGCTTCGTCGACCAATTTTGAACGAACTGCATCGTCAAGGCCCATGCGCTTGACTGTTTGAATGCCCTGCTCGCGAAGGTCGATTTGAGCACCTGTTGCCCTTAGAGCTGGGAACCTTTCGACAATGGTTACTCTGTGACCAAGACGGGCGAGCCAAAAGGCTAGGGCTGGTCCAGCACAGCCACCTCCGCAGATTAATACTTTGAGTGAAGACATGGTTGAAAATGATAAATATGTAAGTGATTAATATCTTATCAGAGGAAGCTTCTTGTTATAAAAACAGACTCGGATATCTCGGATAGAAAGAGGTCGAGGCGTTGTCTTGTAAGACGGCCTATTCCACATCCGATGGTGATAGTCCTCTCGTGAAATCCAGATGCAGCACTGCGTTGATTCCAACTCCCAGTTGTTTACTACTTGCCGCCCTGTTGTCGTGCAACTTTGTTTCAAATTGAAACTATCAACACTTGCACACATACCTATAGATATCAACTTTAACATCACCAAATCAGCCATCCATTTATTAGATTTGATCATCTTTTGGTGATAGTACATAGTCATGGACGTCATTATGCATTGCAAATTAGCAGTTATCGGCAATCGGCATCAACGGTGCTAAGTTAGTAGGCGGAACCATCCGTCTGCCCGCCCTTAGTAAGGCTCTGATGCACTTTCAACATCGAATGCGGTATCATGAGTGATGGTTAATACAGGTCATGAACTTGAATGCATTGAGTTGGGCTTTGAAGATATTTAAATTCCCAAGACAGAATCGCTGCATTAGAAGTTCTTCCTCTCATTTGCCCATGACTTGCTTGCTAATGACGCATATTGATGAGCCCAACGAGGCCTCAAAACTTATGGTTCATTCAGATATGTAGCTGCCTTGGGAAAGAAACACAACCAGAGACAGTATAGGCTAGGGAATATTCAGTTTATCTGTCAAAGAGACCAAGTCCTTGGTTTATCGTACATCGGTGGCTAAATCTTGTCTTATTTAGTGAACGGCAAGCAATCGTGGCTCCAAGTTCAGCTTTCCAGCTGAGACACTTGGAGGATGGTACTGGCTCGCTTTCGAATTTTGCATGCACGCTTTGTCGTTGCGCTTGATGATTTACAAATATATACCCAATTGTACTAGACTCGACCCTTATTCAGCTGTCATGTACTGCAGGTCTCGATCTATTCTGACGTCAAAAACTTTTATTCATGGGCATGGCATAATTATAAGAACCTCCCCATAGGGACTCATTGACAACTCGACCTCCCAAAGAAGCTCAATATCTTAGACCAAATTTTGCACTGCAACTTAGCTTATTATCACTTTGCAGATACAGATCAATACACAACATGGACGAGATCTGGAAGTATGCTGAAGAATTCGATGGTCGCGTCACAATCACCGATGTAAGTCTTATTATTGACACCAGGCGAGGCACGTACATGACTAACCAGCTGGACAAGGTCAAACCTCCGGTCTACTGGACAAACAATTTCGACAAAATGGGTGGTGAGGGGATATGGAATCCCAATGACATAGTCGCCATGGATCTCGCAACCCGTCATTTGAATCATTTCCTGTCCTCAATTGTGATCTATTCCTGGTGACGCAATATACAGAGATTGGTCAAAGAAACAGCCATGTACCTAACCCAAGGATATATCATCGAGTGGGATAGAATTTTGTGCAAACAGCAGATTGACCTGAAAGTCGTATTACTTTAAAGATCTGTGCAAAAGGTGCTCAGTTCGATTCATCGTTGCGTCGGGTTTCGCATCGGGTCTGATATCGGGTCTGGCAACCGAAGTCCGTATCAGTGCAGAGTATAGGGCGTGATTATGCGGGGTCACCCATGTTTATATAAGACTATACATAACCTCATTCACATCACATTCTAGACTTAATAAATCCCCAATCAAATTAAATATGGCATCGAGAAATTGGGAAGAGGTTGTTGCTGAAAAGCGACAGCAACAGACACACGCCATTTCGGCCTTCAACTTGGCCGAACTGACCGATGTCGATGACAAGATAGAGTACTACAACTCTATCACAGGCATTGACGACCTTACTCACCTTGCCAAAGAAATAGAGCAAGGGAAATACTCAAGCGAGGATGTCACCAAGGCTTACATCTCACGGTAAGTTTGTCTATCACGTCTTTGTCATAAATGTTGACGTGGTTACGTTCAAGTGCCATCCAAGCACACACACGAGTAAGACCCTTGACCATAAACGATACTAATGAGTACCTTACTTACAAAATAATAGACAAACTGGTAAGTCTCATTAATCTACTCATTCCTGGCAACCTTGTTCATCACCTGTCATAAGCCTCACAGAGATTCTCTTCAAAGACGCTCTAGCCCAAGCTCGAGAACTTGATGCATACTACACCGCCGAAGGAAAGACCAAAGGACCACTTCACGGAATCCCCATCAGCTTGAAAGATCAATTCAACGTCAAAGGCCACGATACTACTCTTGGCTACACAGCCAGGTCCTTCAATCCAGCTTCTGAAGATGCAGTATTAGTCAACATACTCAAAAGGTTGGGCGCAGTCATAATTTGCAAGACAAACCTTCCGCAAAGCATCATGGTAAGCAAATTTATTCTACAGTAGTGATAGTAGCTGACGGAATCAGTGGGCTGAGACTGAAAACCCTCTTTGGGGCCTGACGGAAAACCCCATCATCCCTGGGTACACTCCTGGAGGCTCGTCGGGTGGTGAATCGGCACTTGTGCATTCTCGCGGAAGCATCGTAGGGTTCGGCACAGACTTGGGTGGAAGTATTCGCATGCCATGTCACATCATGGGTCTTTACGGCTTCAAGCCAAGTGTACGTCTCCCATCATCCTATCTGTTCAAACTGACACTATCTAGAGCTCCCGACTACCTTATGCCGGTGTACCAGTCTCCACCGACGGACAAGAACATGTTCCTTCATCAATCGGGCCACTTGCGCGCTCCATGCCATCCATCCACGATATAACAAAGGCTATCATACTCCAGGAACCGTGGACCCAAGACTGTCGCAGTATCCCTATACCCTGGCGCCAAAACGCCTATGACGATATTCTAAAGCGCAAGCTGACGATTGGCGTCATTCGTGATGACGGAGTTGTGAAACCTCACCCCACTATCGCAAGGATGATCGAAGAAGCTGTTGCAACACTTGAAGCTGGCGGCCACGAAGTCATCGAGTGGAAGCCAGATTTCCACGCCGAGTGCATAGAAGTCATGGATGCCTACTTCACTGTCGACGGATGCGAGGATATCCGTCGCGATGTGGAAGCAGGAGGTGAACCATTTATTCCCGCTGTCAAAAGACTCATCGATCGTGGAAAACCTATCTCTGTGTTTGAGTATTGGCAACTCAACAAACGCAAGCGACAGCTCCAACAGGCCTATCTCGAAAAGTGGAACAAGGCCATATCGTCAAAGACCGGTAGAGTTATCGATGCTCTCATAACTCCGACTTTACCTCACGCAGCGGCACCGCACAATAGCATCAAATGGGTCGGGTACACTAAAGTCTGGAATCTACTAGACTATACAGCTTTGGTTATACCAGCTGGGAGGGTTGAGCCTGGTGATCTTGAAGCGACGATGGATTACGAACCGCGGAATGACATGGATGCCTGGAACAAGAACCTTTGGGAGGAAAACAAGAATGATATGGTGCAGAATCGACTACCAGTGGATATCCAGATTATTGGAAGGAACGTGGAAGAGGAGAAGGTGTTGGCTATTGGTAAGGTCTTGGATGATCTTTTGCGCAGCCGACGGCAGTAGAGAGTTGACTTAAAGGTGTGGGTAGTGGTGATAGAGAAGGTTAATATTTGCACGACTCTGAAACATCTCGACCGAAGCATATGGGCATTCATCTGTCTTGTTCCACAGTCACACGAAATGGAGGCAGAAGTAGGTTTGGTTCATAATTAAATTGTAATATTCGCATATATATCATTCAGTCATAGTCCTGCTGAAACAAAAGCAGCCGCGAAACGTCCTAAACATGTGAGGATCTCTTTGTCTTCTTGAAGAAGCAAGGCATGCACAGCTGGCCCATCTCAGTCCAGAATCCAACAGGAGGCTCGGTAAAGGTCGCCTCGTAAGCCTCAATTTGGGGTCGCTCCCAGATCAGGTCAACCTCGTGGGGTCGGATGTACTTGGTCTTCTTGAAGACCTTCCAAAAAGCGAAGAGAAGGACAGCCAGGATCTGCATGGAGTAGTTCTGGAAGAAGACCTCAACGTCAAACTTGGGTCGGAAAGCGTAGTATCCGTAGGTGAGGACGATGACGAACTGGATGACCAGAGCGATGTAGGCACCGTAGGGCTGGAAGTAGCCGTAGTAGGGACGCTCGGTCTTTCGGTTGACGCCCTGGGCAACACAAGCGCGGTGGTAGTTGATAAAGGTAATGTTCATAATCATAAAGGTGATGAGACCGCCACCAGTGACAATGCTGATCAACCATCCAAGGACCTTGGCGGAGCCATTGGCGACCTGGAGGAAGGAGAGGAAGGGGAACAGCATGGTAACACAGAAGCAGTAAACAGGGATACCGGACTTATTGCAGTATCTCAGGAATTGAGGAGCGCGGCCTTCAAGGGAAAGCGAGTAGAGGGCGCGAGTAGCACAGTAGGTATATGTGTTACCGGCAGAGAAGATGGAGGTGAGGATCAGGAAATTGACAAAGTGAGGTAGGCCCTTGACACCGAGATTGGTCATGGCAATGACATAGGGAGACGAAGCAGCGTTGCCAGTGCCACCAGCACCAAAGTAGATGTCAACGAGGAGAGGGTCGTTGTAAGCACAGCAGATACCAACAGCCAAAGCACCAACGACAAAGAAGATGCAGAATCGGTAGTAGACAGTCTTGAAGGCGCTCTTGATGGTAAAAGTAGGGCGCTGGGCCTCGGCAGAGACCATGGAGATATACTCGGGGCCTACAACAGTGAATGAGGCGCTGAAGAGAGCGGCGAGGAAGCCTTCAAAACGACCCTTGTCACCTTGGCTGAGGTATGTAGCGAAGGAGCCGGGGTTAGAAAAGTGTCGGAAGCCGTAGGCATCGTGTTGGGGGTTACCACCGCACATAGTGACGAAAGTAAAGGCAAAGAGGAGGAATATGAGTACGAGCTTTCCACCTGAGAGCCAAAACTCGGATTCACCATAGAAGCGGACGGCAAGGACGTTGAGGAGACTAAAGAATATGGTTAGTATTAACTGGTAATGGGCGCTCGATTCGATGATATGGACTTACCCGTAGCAGATGATGACTGCAGCGCAGATACCAGCGGTTGGGCCAGGGTTGAGAGCGTCAGCGTTCCAGAAGGAAATAACTGAAGTCAGGGCAGTAATCTCGAATGGAATAATAAGAGCCTCGTAGAGGAAGAAGTTCCAACCAGCGAGGAAACCAAGGGCATCGTCAACCCAGTAGCCAGCCAGGCGAACGAATCCACCAGCGACGGGCATGTATGTGTTCATCTCGGCGATGGAGTTGTTGACGAGGGCAAGGACAATAGAGTAGAGGCTGTAGGCGATAAGGAGACTGCCTGGGCCACCTTTGGCGAGACCTCCACCGATGGAGATGAAGAGGGCTGTTCCGATGGAGCCACCAGCGGCGATAAGCTGGATCTGACGGTTGTTGAGTCGTCTGTGGAGATGGCCCATGCTATCGTCGATACCATACTGAATGCTGGCATGGTCGCCTGCGACGGCGCTGCCTTTGGAGGCTGAGTGTCTTCTCTTTTCGTCGTCTGACATTGTGAAGTGTGATGGAGAAGAGATGGAGGGGAAGGGAGAAGAGAAGAGGAAAGAGGTTAATGGAGACAATGGTCTGAGGAAAGAGAAATGAGACAAGGAATGGAGAGGAAATACGACGTGTTAAATAGTCGTATCAAGTAGGAGACGTAGATAGCAATCCCGAATGTACAAATACAATCATGGTTGTTGGGTAGAGAGAGAAAGAGAGAGCTTATCTCGACTGGCCTGGCCTGGCCTGTCTAGCGTTCCGACCACTGCATCAAGTTGATGGTCCAGGCCCTTGCAGTTAAGACAAGCTTAGACTCTGTTGGTGATAGTGTCAAGTTCGATCGGATGCTGAGTGGAGAGAGTGACGAAGGTGAGGGTCCTTCCCCACGGGGAAGCTCTTGGTGATATGGGTAGTTCGGTGGGCCCGAGTTAGGCTGCATTCACTAATTTATTCACTAACTGCATTTCACCAAGTCCCCTGCTCTTCAGGTGGGAGAACAGAGGAATTCGGCACTGGATTGATCGCGTATAATGGGTGGGTGCGACTCGAGTGTAATTGGTTCCCAATACAAGGTCACAGACTTGATTATTGAAGTTCTGGGGTAGTACAGGCTACGTCGCCGACCATTAAAGTCAATGCCCCGATACCGATAACTATGCCCGTAAGCATGCTAGTTCTGTCCAGTTCAAGTCTGGGCCAGCGTTGGGGAGTTGCACTAACGAACTGTAATATTGAGGCGTTGGGCATGTGAGAGAGGCAAACAAAGTGATCAATCGACTATGAAGAATTAAAGCCACGATAACGGGGACAACCACATATCTATTCACCAACGTTAGTATCTACTATCTACCTACTAAGCGACACAAGTTAAATGGGTCTTGTTATCTAGCAGTTAATCAGTGATCGATACTATGACGTTCAAGTCGACAAGGGCTTAAAATCGCTCACCTAGTATGTCGCACCAAAAGAATTAACATGTCTCTGTTATCTGCCTCTTCAACCAACATCCAGACCAACACACGCCGATCCCCGCAAGTCACTAAGCTTGCAGTGCATGTACCGCGATTGCCTCGCTCCCACGCTCTGCTCTCCTCATACGCGCCCTCACCCTCTCCTCACGGATTCTCCGCAGCTCCACACCCTCTTCTTCCCCAAAAGACTCCAATCGAATCCATCCATTACAAACATCTAGAAGCTCTTGGCTAGCTACGCGGCGATCAACTGGAACAAGCAAACACAAACAATGTACCGTGATTTCTCGGCTTGCTTCCAGCCGCAAAGAAAGGAAACTTTGTTTGCTCTCGACAGTGGCAATTACTCGACCATGATCGTATTTGTAAACTTCAGCTAGTCAACTGACCAAAGTGAATCAATCATACCGCGGCGAATTCATCATTACATGCTGCTTTGCTCAGCAACCGGTTCGCTGTAAGTGGTATAGTTGCAGAGTCTAGCCCATCCGTCGTCCTGGGATTATCTACGTACCTTTACGCACGTCAAACAAAACAGGCAACAATAAACGACGCATCCATCATCATCATCGTATCCTTTGGATAGTGTACTCTAATTGCCATCTCTGCAAGGGGTCGATGGTACGACAGTTGAGAGGGTCCATCTAGCCTGTCAGAACAGTATCTCTGGTATCGACCGTCCCATGTAAATCCCTCGAACATGGCTTCCATCACGAAACAATGTCCAATCGGGAATCATGTGGCTATCTTGAGCCTCAATATTAGCTACAAGCCTCCAAACTTATCTCGGACATGCCCCCTTAAATCGCCAACAATACAAAGATAAGTTACGCTTCCTCGGCCAGCTCAAAAGATATATGAAACCATGACTACATTGCAAGATAGATAAGAACATCAGTGTTTATTCAACAAGACATCATCTCATGCTGGTTCTCAATATGCCGCATTGTTCTCGGATCACATGATCGGAATCTCACCCGATCCCCGTACTACGCCGCTGTTAGACTACATCCTCTTTGCCTAAACAGGGAGGTGTGATATCTCCCACGTGGTAGTTGGACATCTCTACTCCAACACGGCACTCCCTCACCCGCAGGATTTCTTCCTGCAGCTTCCAGAGCTGTAAACAGTGGTGATGCTGATGATCTCCCGCAAGAGCATATGCGGGCGTTTATGGCGGACGTTGACAGAATCGTCCATGACCAATTAGCTGCACGACATATTTAAATTCAGCCTCAACGGTAACGGAATGCCGTTGCGATTAAAACCAGTCGCAAATAATGCCATGCCTCTCCTGACTTCAATCCCCTTGTCGGTACGTTTCCGTGCTAAACACCCTCATTTGGCTTAAATCGCTACAATAGCATGATTTCCCCTCACTCAACTATGAATCGCATGTACTGTGGCATGGTGGTTGCGTGTTATTGGTCTTTGTTGCTCTTTTGATCTGTGCTGCAACCCATTCAGCAGCCCGAGCTTCATCGCCCCCTTAAGCTGAAGCTGTAGAAATTACTTTTCAGAATCAACGTCGTAGATATCCTGCCATCGCAGATGGGTAAGAACTGGCGAGTTTTGCCTCTTCCCCGGGGCGACGGCGGGCTAACGGCACAGACTCCGTTACCATGGATATCCCTTCAGCATATCTCATGATAGTGCAAGCTAGTCTTATATTCACGATAGCAACAGTCACAGCCGCAATAATAAGGTGCCTGAATGACAAGCGAGACGCCTGGTTAACGCCATCCCGAGAAACCTCCATCAACTCCGCATGCAACGCGTCTACCACCTCACGGCGATACTACCGAGATAGGTCAAGAACCATATCTCTATCTCTGGTTATTGCTATCGTTGGAGAAGTTTGTAGGCTAAACTTGCCTTCTCCCATGCAGAGCTTGGTAGTGGAGCGCAAAGACCAAGGTCCTAGATCAAAGCCAGCCTTTCCGTGGAGCATTCAGCTTATCCTTCAATCGGTTAACCTGAGAACCAAATACGCCCCTGAGAGTCCCATCTCCCCACGAAATGGACATTAGCATACCCCAGATCTCACATGGCTTGAGACGCCTACGCTAACCCTCCACATCTCACGATGGTGTGTTTTCCCCAGATTGCGGGAGATTCGCGCCCAAGAGGGTCTCGAGCAGGGATACCTCGTGTGAAATTGGCATCTGCCAAGGCAAACTCGGCTGTGCAAGTGGCACGGTATGGAGACTTTGAAACATAAGAGGGTGGCAGAGTGGTGTCTGTGTCTAGGGTCATGAAGAAGTCATCTCCACATCGTGAGCACTATCTTTTTCAGAGTATGGCGCGGTTGTTACTCTGGGTGGTAGCGAGTTTACCCCAGATTATTAGGGCAATCAGTACTCTGTATGGTTTCTTTATTATGTGGATCTGGGCGTTTTGCAAAGACTGAGGGTTCGGACTGGAGTTTGCTTGATGGGGGACGAGGCATGAGGTGCATGCAAGATACTCGGCCCGGATACGGTGCAATTTCCTTGGGAGTTGACTTGGCCAAAGCAAGATGATAGTCCTATCAGTGTCAGGACAGGTCTACGGGTGTCAGTGACAGGGCTTTGTTTGATCACATAGGGACTGTGATTGTAAATAGTAGGTAGTAGCTAAACATTTCTTTGTGGGTATCTACCAGTATAGCGACACTTTTTCTAACCATACCTCTTTTGCTTTTGCAATTGAACATGAGAGTATATTCAAGATATAGTCTGTTTTATAACCAAACTTGAGGCGGTGCGTTCTTCGCTTTGCTTTCTTTTTAATACGACAAGTTCATTTGCCTCTAGCCATGAATAGGACTGTCAAACTACCTAAGTAAAGCAGAGAGGAAAAGTATGTATGGCATACTAGGCACGGCTTTCATCGCAGATCACACTTTTATCTCTATTAAAGATAATAGTTGCTCTCTAGATTGCTCAAAAACCACACAAAAGTTCTTGTTTGTTTCGCGTTGATTGTCATTGCTTGTCCATCTTCAATAACACACATTGGCTTAGCATTCATCACTATTTATTGGCTACAAGAAAACATTACATCACTTGACACAATACTATTATTCTATGAAACGATATTTTAAGGTACTTGATCTCTTAAACACTAAAGACACGTCAAAGCAGGCTGGCAGGCTGCTTAGAAAAACGATCAAGTGCAGGGTAACCAAGATGGTACGAATTTTGAGGAGAGTTTCAACAGAACAGATAAGAAAGTAAGGGTTAAGCATTCCAGGTCAGTGAATATCTAATCTGTAGGCCAGTGCGAATAAGGGTCATGTTAGGAATATAGACACGATGCAATGTTGGGAAACCTGCTGGTGCACAGAATTATCAAGCAGGGTATCTATATACTTATAAGAGTTTACTTAATCCTACTGGCTTATAGAAAAGAGTATGCTATGGTCAGACGACCGGTAGTGTATCTTTATCAATAGACTATTGACCTGCCTACCTTGATAATTCCTCGTTGGGATGAAAGAGTCCCATCTTTAACGTGAAATTTGGCTCGAGTGCCTCAGTCGCATGAGTGAATCACAGAATAGTCTTGCAGCATATCGTTCTATAAAAACACAACATCATCCGTGCTGATAGAAGTTACATAAAATTTTCTTTTCAAGGTTTTCCAACAAAAACGCTTAAGAAAGAAGAAAATGCTATTGCCTCATTGTCGTGAAGAACAATTTATAAGATAAGTCAAGAGGAGCCAGATGCAGGTTGCCCCACCTCGAAATACCCGCACAGACCATTTACTTTGATTGGCTGGCAACACGCTCCTCCTCAGCAGCTCTCCTCGAGAAAGCAACCGTGATCAAACTAGAGACAACAAATTTCCATCACGAATTCACGAAGCATCTTTCCACGCCGCCCGCGAGCATCCGACCGACGCGCGGTCACCGGAAACGCGAGAAAATTATGATACAAGACTCGTAAAACTGCCGCCGCCCCAAAGCGATCGGACACGAACTGTTGCGACACCGCGATCATGGCCCAAGAAAACGAAAACCCAAACGATTTCTCCTCCTTTGACGAAACTGAATGGAAAGCCCAAGATGCCGCCGATGACCGTGAAATCGCAAAGCTCCTCGGAGATTCACAAGATACTGGCGGTGCTGGCATCAATTTCGATGCTGTAGAATTCGACCAGACGGGCAAGGCCGACGATGCCGAAGACTTCGAGGACATCAGCGACGATGATTTACCCGACGAGGAGCCCAGTGCTGGCGTCTCCATGGAGATGCCTGGACTCACAGATGATGGAGGCACTAGTAATGATGCAGATGACCTGTTTGGAGAGGGTCCGTCCTCGCCTGATCCCATTCTTGGCCCTTCCTCTCCTGCGCCTCACGTTCGCGATACCGACACTGGCGACGATACCCAACCTACCGATGTCGGCCTGAGTTTTCCTGGAATCAATTTTGACCCCGAACCTCATCTCGACAACCAAGACCCCGACATCCCTGCCCCCGCCGAAACTGTCGAAGACCTACTCAAAGCCACATGGCCTGCCTACAAGAAGGGGCATGTTCTGACATGGAGCGAACTCCTTCCTGCTAAAAAAGCAACCTGGAAGGAGAAGAAGCCCACAAAAAAGCCAAAGAAACTCGTCACTAGCAAGCTTACTCTCGAACTCGCTCCCGATCAAGAGAAACTCTTTCGCATCCCCGGCACTGCGACCATTAGTCGCAAAGCCAGGCAGGCAGAGGAGAGAGGCCTCGTTTACTGTGGCCTTGACGAACAAGATGAAGCTCAGGATAACATCCAGTTCGATCTCGACCAAGACTCCGATTCCGAAACAGTCGCTGGTTTTAGCCTTCGCGATATTGAACTCGCCTGCGAAGATTGGGGCAGTCATATTGCCATAGTTGAAGCTGAATTCGAGGCCCGACAATCTGCCGAGCAAGAGAAGCAGCAAGCACAAAAGCGATCGTTCGAGGAGCAAGATGACGAATGGGATGCAGAGTTTCTGATGGACCTCGGCGACGATGGACCACCACGACCAAAGAAACGCAAGACGCTCAAGCTTGGCCTCCCCGAAATCCCCCGCTACGCCGCCCCTTCATTCGACAACTTCGAAGACGCAACCCGCAGAGGTGCTAAGCGTGTTCAACTGGACATGAGCGATCCTTACTTGCTCATCGAAACTCAGGAGCTTCAACGAAACGCAAAGCGACCTCGCACAGACAATAAGCTGACGCGCATGGCAAATGGTAACCTCGGAAGGGGTGTTGCTAACCGATTCAATATTTCTAACGACGAGGCATACGAGGCTTTGAAAGAGAACCACCAGAGCAAGGTCCGTGCTACACTCGGCAATATCTCTGTCGAGCATAGTATGCCTGCTATCAAGCTCTCATGGCCTTACTACAAGGTTAAGCTTGGCGGCACAACTGATGAGTACCATCGTCCTCGTTTCAGGTACAAGAAATTTGCTGGCCATATTATCAAGTTTGACAAACCTACACACCACAAGCGCAAGATGATGAAGGGCAAAGCACACGAGGTCTTCCTCAAGTCCAAGGATTTGAGTATCAACGACAACTCCACTGCTGTTCTCTACGAATATTGTGAGCAGCGTCCACGAGTACTCAGTAGTTTTGGTATGGGCAACCGCTTGATCAATTATTACCGCCGAAAAGACACCACTGAGGACGAGCAACTGCCCAAACAGGATCTGGGAGAGTATCGCATGCTTCTTCCCGAAGATCGTTCACCTTTCTCTCTGTTTGGTACAGTCGACCCTGGAGAGACTGTCCCAACATTACACAATGAGATGTACCGAGCTCCCGTTTTCAAACATAACCCAAGAGGTAGCGACTTTCTCGTTGTTCGCAGCACCACTGGAGAAAACGGTTCTAGGTGGTTTCTACACAAAATTGACCACCTTTATGTTGTTGGACAACAATTCCCCTCCGTGGAGGTTCCGGGCCCACACAGTCGCAAGGTTACCAACGCTTCGAAAAACAGGATGAAGATGCTCGCTTTCCGTATGATTAGACACAGCGACACCGACAATTGTCAACTCTCCGATATTACCAAGCATATCGCCGACTCCACCGATACTCAGAATCGTCAAAAGCTAAAGGAATTCCTCCAGTATGACAGAGACAGCGGTGAGAAGGGTATGTGGCGACTGAAGCCTGGGGAGATACTGCCCGATGAGAGCGCGATACGGTCCATGATCAAACCTGAAGAGGTTTGTCTTCTTGATGCCATGCAGCTGGGTATCAAGGAACTCGAAGATGCTGGCTACGACCCTCGAAATGCCTCCCTCGATGAGGATGTCCAGAACAACGATGCCGAAGGCGAGGAAGAGGATGTCGATGATGAGGGGAGCAAGGTCGCCAAGGGTGGTGCCAAAAAGCAGCAGGAGAAGCAGGAAGAAACCCTCGCTGACAAGATGGCGCCATGGAAAACGACCAAGGCATTCATCGACGCATGTGCTCAAAAAGCCATGCTACAACTTCACGGTGAAGGAGATCCGACAGGTCACGGTCTTGGTTTCTCTTTCATTCGTACTTCCATGAAGGGAGGATATATTGAGGCAGTTCAAGGACCTCTGGCTACGTCTGCAGATGCGATGGAGCGTGAGAAGCGAGCTAATGGTGGCCACGCATACAACGTCAAGAAACAGCAAGCAATGTATGAGGAAGGTATTAAAGAAATTTGGGAGAAGCAAAAGACAACTCTGTCAGACGGCCAGGAGCACGATGATAAGGACGTCGCCGTGACCGAAGATGAAGACGACAGATTTAATGTTCAATCAGCCATGACCCCAGCACAGTTCGACGACGGTACCAGCCAAATTAGTGGTTTGACTTCCGCAAGTCGACAACAGAAACGCACTATCCGCATCACTCGAGATTTCCGAATGCCCGATGGCAGCACGCAGAGCCGAATCGAAATCGTTCACGATCCGGTAGTGATTTCGCAGTATATGAAACGGCGAACAGAGGCGGACCTTGAATCGAGAGAGTACGTGCACCCACCCAATACGGCCCCAACAGTCCATCGACAAAGAAACAGGGGTGTTGTAGCTAGACGACCTCGACGACAATACGGAGTCGGCACCCCTGGCTCACAAAAGGACATTGTTGGATTGGAGTTCAGAGCACCAGCTTACGTATATCTATCAACAGCATCTATAGCTCGCGCCCTACGGGTAATGCCGACCATGACCGTCTTGCAGGCATTAGGTATGTTCTACTTTGACTCGGTGTTGATCATCACTAACGATTATGCAGAATTAAGAAGGAGCTGGAACGACTCGAGAAGAACAAGGCCCGACGACAAGCTCGAGAGCAGCAGAAAGAGCTTCACCAAAAGGCTAGCACAGGCGACGCCGGATCACCCAGTGTCAATGGCGATAAAGTCCCCACTGGAACCACCCGCAAGTGTGCCAATTGTGGCCAGGTCGGCCATATCAAGACCAACAAGAAGTATGACCCCCCCTTCTTCACCAGTTCTTCCTTTTGTTTCACTCCCCCCTCCCTGTGTGTCGTATGATTGGTATGGAACTCCAGACGACGGGACGACAAAGAAACAACGAGCGAAAAAGTCTCAGTTGCAGATCCTTATAAAACAGTGCGAAAAGGACAAGGCTCGCGAAGAAAAAGTTCAAGCTCGCGAGGCCAAAGCTGCTGCCGAACGAGAAGACAAAGAGCGACGAGCCGCTGAAAGAGAAACAGAGCGCGCTAAACGAGAAGTGCTACGCATGCGACAAGCTGCCAGAGCCAAGCGGCTGCGTGAGAAGAAACGAGCGGCACGCGCTGCTGAGGCCAAGCGGCAACAAAAAGCGAAAGCTGCGGAGAGACGGAAGAGACAAAAATTGCAGCGCCAACGCAAAGAGAAACGAGATCTCGAAGCAGAACGCAAGCGTGCTCTGCGTGAACTCGAGCGTATACGACGAGAGCAGCAGAATCCTAAACCGAAATGGCGAAACGGGAGGGGATGGCGCTGAACACACTAAACCAAACAAGACACATTCTTCAAAACAGTTTACTAACTTTTTACTCAAGATTGTGTCCTTTGCTTAACGGCACGATGAAGGCAGACAACGGCGCTGCTGAGCATGGAGGTTTTGGTAACTACAATGCCCCCGGAGGCGCGGCTGGATCACCGATTTAAACGACTGGTAATGGGGATTGAGATAAAAGGGAAAAGAAAAGGCTACATGTTTATTATTCTTGGGTTTGTATTACTTACAATAGTTGATGGCATTGGAATGGAGTTGGGGGGATTGCTTCATGGAAAAGGACCGCACCAACAGCAGTGACGGCATTGCATATACCGAGAGACTGAGATGGTAGTCAACTCTCTGATAGTTAACAAAATATCCAAACTACCATACTTGCATGCTGTTTGTGTTTCCAACTTCATGATAGTGGGGGTGTGCGACATGTTGTCTCTACAAGTTTATGATGAGCATCGCGCTCGGCTCTCAGCATGATTCTGATGCATCCCACAGCGGAAGCCATCCGTCCCGGGGGCTTAGCCCGTGATACTGATGCGACGTGATATGATGCTTAGCGAGAAGATCCACGACATGACTGACATGCGGTGAGTATGTCCATCACACGTAGGGGAGCTTGTGAGTGAGAGCATGTTGTAGTGCTTCAAGGAGTTGGACCTCTCACGTCTCAGAAGTGGGCAAAATGGAAATGCAGATTAACCCCCATTTCGCTTGGTCCACTCAGAAACCGGGTTAATTGGCCCAGATAGCCAGGTGGGTGGTAGGGATTGAGGTGAGGGGGGAGCTTCATGCATGACCTGGGTGAGGCTGCTATGCATAATTGTATTTTTAGAATCTGGAAAAACGACGCTTGGAAACTAAACTAGGGCCCGGATCTACCCCGAGGAGACACTGACATTTGATAGCAGGATAATTAAGAGACATGGAATTGATATAGAGAGCGAACGAACGAGTAGATGGTTATCGTGGATGTATCCTCTGCTCGCAGGGGTTATATCAGGCCAAGCACGGAGTACGGATACTCTGTACGTAGTAGACAGGTGGGTTGCAATAAAACCAGTACTAATTTAGTGGCTGACATAAATATTAGATCACTCTTAGTGTATGTATGGCCTAAGAGTGGACTAATGATTTCGTCTATATGGC